>NW_027279027.1:0-186427 GCF_046629955.1 Centroberyx affinis | reverse complement strand
ACAGTGTGGACTCTCCAGTCCAGCAGACAGCAGCTTCACTCCTGAATCCTGCAGGTCGTTGTGACTCAGGTCCAGCTCTCTCAGATGGGAGGGGTTGGACCTCAGAGCTGAGGCCAGAGAAGCACAGCAGCTCTCTGACAAGCTGCAGTCACTCAATCTGAACAAAGAATAAAGCATGTAGCTATCAAATAGAATATACCTGAATGCTTGCAACAATCCATTGTTTCATAATGTTATTGCATCAGCAACATTCTCTGTTATACACACTGAGGACAGAGCTGCACATGAACTCTGCTGAACACTGACTGTTACCTGGAAGAAGACTGCATATAGACTGGTTGTAAACGGTTTGTGAAGTGGAAGTAAACTGGTTGTAAACGGTTTGTATTCTGGAAGTAGTCTGGCTGTAACTACTTCCGGCACAGTTTCAAAATAAGAGTCCACCAAGTAATTACGTCTGGTGTACTTCCAAAATAAGAGTCCGGTTACCTATTGTTTTTTGTGGAAAATCAAAGTCTGTATCATTGATAAGCTCCAATATAATTTCTATTGATATCACTCATGACTGTTTTGTCGCTACTGCAGAAATATAGAAGAGTACGCACACAAATTCAGCGATAGAAAGTATTATTTAGTATTTATACAGAATAATGTATGACAGCATACGTACGGTAGCATAATACAGGCGGTGCAAGTGATCAGGAATGGAGAAATGATGCCATTTAATGAACTGAAAACAGAGTTTGGACCGAAACTGACTTTTTTTTTACCTACTTGCAAATAAAGTCCATTATCAAATCATTGCTTTCTAAGGGTATACACATAGAAACAAGAGAGGTTTAGAGGATAAACTAAGGGAGCTGCAAACAGGAGAGGTACAGTCTCAGCAGTCTACAGGTTGTTATCGTGACATGGGTGTGCTCATATCTACAACACAATGGGACACATAAATTAAAAAATGCTACTAAAATATCAAATTGTGTCAGATACAACATTTTGCAAGTAAAGGTAATACACAGGGCCTACATTACAAATACTGAAAAAAATTGACCACAGGTTATCAAACTTGTGCTGGTATGGTTGTGAAGTAGAGGGCGTACTTATGAACGTGGCATTGTCCACTTGTTAAGAGATTTTGGTTGTATGTTGTTGAAAACTTATCATGTATTCTTAATATAGATATCAAACCATGTCCGGTAAATTGTATACTTGGTGTGAAAATGGACAATGTACAATCGCAATGTGAACAACGTATTATTGCATTGGCCTTCCTATCAGCCAAGCGCATTATTTTAATGAACTGGAAACAACGTAAACCAAACTGTTTCAGTATAGAAAATTGGCTGAGGGACTTTATGGACTTGTTATCAATGGAGCAGGCTGCCTCAGTCCTCCATGAGTGATAATGGACTTGATGGACCCTGGAACTTTATTAGATCTTATGTTGTGTTAGTTTGTTTGTTTGTTGTGTCATTGTGCTATTGTGGTTATTGTCATTTCTGTTTCCAATAAATTGTAAAAAAAAAAAAAAAAAAAAAAAAAAAAAAGTATTATTTATCTGCTTTTAGATAACCCTAAATGGTTGTAGTTTATAGATTGGTTATATGGCTGATATTGATGGTATATATTAAGGTCCATGATAAATTATGATTTATGTGTTTTTTGTAGTGTATTCCAGTTCTGAACCATGGCTGGATTATACCACTACATCGCTGGGGTTTATATTTTGGTTTTAACCATGGGTATATTTTTGTATATCATGGTGCAAAATCAAATCCTATAAAATACTTTCTCAGTGACAACAAAATCTGATATTTGATCTGGTTGTTCAGTTTAGATTTTTTCTAAATGACCTTATCTGCTGAGTTTGACCTACCAATCAAATTGAATTAAATTACAGATTTATAGTCCAGTTAGTTTATGCTACTGTAGTAGCCCACATTTAGAGCATGATCTTAACTGTTAAAGGTTTTTTTAAGTGTTTGACATTTGTTGTGTAAGCTGCTATTTGCTGTATTATATGTTCGGCTGGAGCAGTTCAACATAACATCATGAGTTCATCACGTCATGAGTTCATTCTACCTTTCATACGTTGAGCTCACACTGACAGACTGCGTTGTGCAGAAATGAGTCGACCAAACAAACATTATGCTGCCTTCAAGCATTTTCTATGATCCCCAAGCTGCCCAGATGTGACATAAAAGTAAAAGTGTTTTTTTTTTTTATTAGGGGTTCAAGCCTGTAGGGCTGAAACCCTATTGTTTTTGTGCTGGTTTATTATTGTTCATCCACGTTGGCGCAAATTCCTGTGAGTTGGTACATCGCAGAGAAATTAAATTTGGCCCAATGACATATATTGGTAACCATTACTAGGTCAAGAAATATTTACCCAATCGGCCTGAAGGGGGCGCTATAATTAAAGGTTTTACTTTAATGGCCATAACTCCTACACTGCAAGTCCGATTTACACGAACTACAACTTTGCAATTTGGACCCTCAAGGTCCGCTTGGAAAGTTTTTGAGATATTTTGAAAGGTTTGTGAAACACATTTTTAACATCTTCTCCTACACCGTTTGACCAATCACCACCAAAATTGGGCTGTAGCATCTATGGACCAAGCTCTACAAGTTGTCCTTTCGGATTTTTGATATCGAGTTTAGTTTTGAAAATATACATTTTTAAAGTTGTGAGAAGGCGTGGCCTGTCAGCTAAATTGTCATAACTTCATGACCGATTGTCCAATCATCATGAAACTTGGTGAACATGTTCAGATATCATCAATGACTATGTGTGCAAAGCTGTCTTAAGATTGAACAGTAGGGGGCGCTACAAATGCCAAAAAACTGTATCTCCTAATCCAGATGACAAAATTGCATGAAATTTGGTATGTATGTTTAAGGAGGCGGTACTAGTCAAAATCAGAAGTTTTGTCATCATTTGTGAAAGTGGGCGGGGCCTATGGTGTAATAACCATGTAACAGCCGGCAATTCAAAGCTCATTTGCATAATCGGTCCCAAACTTCTCAGCCTCATCTGGAATGGCATCTCAAACATGCATACCAAATTTTGTGCGATTCGACCAAAAGGGGGTGCCGCAAACGCCAAAAATGGGCGTGGCCTAACCCAAAAACGGCCGTAACTCCGCACCTGTTTGTTCAATGATCGCGGAACTTGGCAGATGTATCAAGGGATATATTTGGACGATGTCCACGGAACCACTGGCGCTTTTTTCACGACGTCAGTACCATTGAGAAAAGGCTTGAACCCCTTTCATGGCCGCTTGCGGCTATATTTATATTTGGAATTAAAATACATCACCCCATAGCCTATACAGAATCCCAACATCATTTTAAAGGGTCTATGTGTAATTTCTGGTCCAATGCTGGCCTCTACCGCTCAGCGTTGTCATTGCAACAACACTACCTTCCATAGAGTGAGACCATCATCAGCATGGTGGGCAGGTTGGACTGTTTCATAAACAAAAACAATGAACGTTCTAATCATACCACAGATGCTCAAAGACTTCCCCATCCCAATATACAAATGTGTGAATTTCATTCATTGTTGGAGTCAGTTCTTCTAAAATGTGTTGCAGATACTATGATCCACACTGCATCACCATGCAGAGATGGAAATGAATCCATTAAAATATGTGGATGGAAAGAGTGAAAGAACATTTTTCATTTCTCATGAGGCACCACTTTTTTCACATGAAAATATTTAAAATCAATTTCCAATGTGAACATGAATTTCTCTATCATTTCCATTTTCCAAATTATTTCTTCCCACTTTTGCCACATAAATGTTGAATATTTTCGATAGTTTTCCTGTCAGGAATGTATCTGTTAAAAAGCAGTTATTTCCAGAAGAAAAACTAGCAAAAACTAAACAAACTTTTTTCTGGCTAAAAACATGAAAAGAAAAATCT
This sequence comes from Centroberyx affinis, assembly GCF_046629955.1. NCBI lineage: Eukaryota > Metazoa > Chordata > Actinopteri > Beryciformes > Berycidae > Centroberyx > Centroberyx affinis. The sequence continues at coordinate 182,498 of NW_027279027.1, read as the reverse complement.
TTCAGCAAAATAATGTTGCTGTATGTTGCTGACTTTATATCTCAGAATTCTGATAAAAAGAAGTCTGAATTCTGAGATATAAAGTCAGAATCGTGGAGGAAAAAAACCTCCACGATTCTGACTTTATATCTCAGAATTCAGACTTCTTTTTTTCCTCACAATTTACATTTACAACCCTTAATTGTGACCTCACTTCTGCCCCCCAACTCTCATGCCGCTCATCGTCTCGTGCAACGAGGAACTGAGTCGCCAAAATGGCGTCTTCTCCATCAAGGTAAAGCTATTTTGATATTTCGCATGTGTCTCTATGTCTGTCTGTGTCTGTGTGTATGAGGGAAAGTGAGAGAGCAGCTTCTTCTTGCTGTACCTTTGAATAACATACGTGGTTAGCTAACATTCGGTAGCTGAGGTAGCAGGCTACATGTTCTGTAACATAGAGTAAGTTAGCTAGCTAACGTTGGGGCTTGTTTCCGAAATTTGAGACGAGCATACCCTGTAACGCTGGATTCACACCAGAGGCGGAACGGCACCGAAGCATCGCCCGCTTCCTTTCGGAGCCTGGTCCAAGTTTTAAATGCAACACATTGTAGGGTGATGGTCTATCTGGTTTTGAGTTATCACTTGCCTTTTGAAAATTGGGTCTGTTGAATTGTCACAAAATAGGTAGTGTAATATAGGTTTGTTTATTTATAGGCTACAATTCATTTAGGCCTGTGTTATTATTTAGAGAGAGAGATCAAGGTCCCTTAGGCTTTCTATTGCTGGATCACACGTCAGGACTCTGGCTGAGAAAACAAACAAATAAACGTGACTGCTATGATTTGAGGGAGTCTGTGAAGAAAGGGAGAAAGTGAAGAAGATAGAAGATAGAAAATTAATCCCCTGATGTGAAAAAGTACAGTGAGCTGCCAGCATTGTGTCTACAAGGACAACAGTCACACAGACGAGGCTTTGGTGGCTATTAGAGCACAATGTAAGCAGCCTACAGTCTGTTTCCACGGGTATGCAAATTAACATAATTAAAAGTCTGCATATGTACAGCATCCACATGATCTGAAAGTCTAATATTTACTATTGTGTTATTTTTTATTCATACTCGCTTTTGTATTTGTTTTAATTTAGTTGTTTATACGATTTCCTACGTTTGTAATGTTATATAGGTCGACGAGCGATGAATGAAAATGAAATCCTCCTGCACGCTTCTGGGTGATTGAGTCAACACGGTTCTCATTCATTGAACGCTGTTGTCCACTTTCATGAGTGTATGCTGCCATCTAGCGGTACCGGGGAGACATTACATTGACATTACATTCACAAAAATGAGCGACAATCATGTGGAGAGTCTTCCCCCTCTCACCGCACATAGTGGCCATCTGAATCAATCGATGAAAGAATCAATAGAACAAATCTTTTCATAGAGGGACTCATAAAGAGCCGAATCTCATAAAATAGCCTAACTTGAATCACTAGATGTGTTCTAGTGGGGTTTTTTTGTTACTTCTGTGTAACGTGTTTAATGAACCTTTGGAATTGGCTTTGTGTATGAAGGGTGCTATATAAATGTGCCTTACCCAGTGATATTGTTGTGTCAGAGTGGAAGGTAACTCAATGCTGTGGCTTTTCAGCAGCTATACTGCACCACTACCCTGTCGTAGCCCATGGATATGAATCTGTTTGTGTTAATGCATCATTACAGGATGGAGGAGCTTATCAGTTTCCTGAGGGAGAGGGACATTCCACAAGAAAATTCAATGCACACTTATTCACATCTTTTTGTGAAAGATATGAGGAATATATGTAGGAGATGATGGACTATGATAAGTGAGCAGTAGTTTTACATGCACTGCTTGGGGGCTTCTCCATGTGAAAACCAAAATGCTATCTGGCCTATGTCTCAATAAGTCCATTTGTGCTGAATATTATGAAAAGTAAAATGAAGCCAATTTGAGCCTTAAATCGGTAAAACTGTAAATCATCTCTGATGTCATATGGAAGTACCAGTATTGGTTTATGACACTTAGATACAGAAAGGGGATACATTCTTAAGCCAGTAGAACCATATGAATCCATCAGAAATCTTTGGCACTTAAATACATAAATGCTTTTCTTTCTTCTTTCTTTTTAAGATCGATTCTAGTGTCCTGAAGCTGATGACTGACAAGCAGATGAGGAACTATTTGGCTGTGATGGCGTATTGTAGGAGGAAGGAGGAGGAGCCCAGCAGTAGGAAGTCAAAGCTTTTTCAGCGACTGAAGGCAAAACTCAATAAAAGACAAAAGTGTGATCATGAGGAGAAAATGTAAAAATGCCATTTTTTAGAGCAGACCTTAATCTAGCTAGAAAACGATATATGGTATCCCATTAGGAAGGCACTGCTGAGAAATACACCAATGAGTAAAAAGTGTGACAAAATGACCCGGTCTCCCCTAATTGTGCAGTTCACCTCCCGCTCCCACAGGGACAAAGGGACTCGGGGCAAAGTCAGAAAACTGACTGGCAGCTTTAGCGTGAAGGTAGAGCAGACTCCTTCACCATAGGCTGTTTTCTCATTCAGAAACCAATTACTTTGTATTTATTCATCAAATTCAATACATCAGCACCCATATTAATGTTTGATGTCATAATAATAATGAAAAATGCCATAAAATGTGCCATTTTTAACTATAAATGCTGCATGTATTACACTGTGCAGAATACATACAGAACAGAGACTAAAGTGGACATCAAACAGTAATGTGGGTGCTCACTTAGTAAATTTGACGATTAAATACAAAGTAATTGGCTCAAAACAGTATTTCTACCTATTTTAAAATCTCACGCTTTTATTTTGAAGACTAAACGGCCAAACCGGAAGTCTTGTTTCTGGTTATTCAAGATAGTCTTACCAATCGAGGCCGGGGTGCCCGGCGCGTAAACGTGACATATTTTCAAATCACGGCTAGAGTGGCGATTTCAGCTAAATAATGGTGTAATTGGCGGTCTTTTCAAGTCACTTTGGGATCGTTTGTCTTGTGGAGACTTGCATTATGCTGGACGAGCTGCATGGAGCCATTTTATGGTTATTTTCCCTTATTTTTTTAACCGTGAAGACAGGTCAAGTCGGGTCAAACTGTAGTCAGTGGGTTCAGGAAACAGGCTGCAATAGCAGGGTTCCTCCACTAGATGGTAGAAGAGCTCTATTCTTGTTAGGCTCTCTCTCTCTCAGTTCAATTCAATTCAAGGAGCTTTATTGGCATGACATACATGTGCACATTTTTGCCAAAACATAGATTCAAACATAAATTAGATAGAAATAAAGTAAAATAAAATGAAATAAACTGCATATTAAATACATAGATTCATCACATAGAATATTTAGTAACAACAATAACAGTGATGATTACAAAAAAGCAAAGTTAAAAAAGAGTTTACAGAGTTGATGTGTTTCTTGGATTATGGCATGACATCACCATGACATCATCATTACATCACATGCTGAGCACAGAGTTCTACTGTTTCAACATTTTCTCCAAGCAGGAGACACATTTTTTTGTTGATACTGAGATTTTGAATATTCTCTATTCTTACAGAGATTTTTGAAAAGTCTGCATTCCTGATGTGTTCATACTGTCCAGGAGAGAAGGAAGAGTTCTTCACTTTCTGTTTCTCCTGAGTCGCAGTGTGACACACTCTTTATTCTCTTGGCAGCAGGTTCTTCTGTGCCTGCCTGTCTCTACAGCTAGCTGCTGGTCTCTCCTGCCCGTCTCTACAGCTAGCTGCTGGTCTCTCCTGCCCCTCTATACAGCTAGCTGCTGATCAGATTTGGGCCAAATTGTAATTTGTTTTAAGGTTTTGGAAGCATTTAGTTTTGTTTATGAGTTTGATTTCGTTTTGCCAATAGTGATAATATTCTTCTTGTGTTGTTTTTTCTATTTGTTTGAATTTTGTCAATGGTGGTTTGTTTGCTGTGTTTTATTTTTTAATAATTCTAGATCCTTAACATGAATTGGTAAATTGGAGTGTCAGTGACATCTTCAGCCAAATTGGCAATGTAAATAAATACGTTACATTTTCCTTGATTTTCATGACCCACATCTTATTTACTTATTTTTAACAGAGCAATACACTGCTTTATTTAAAGGCAAGAATAATTACATATTAAAGTCAACAATTTCTGTTTAAAACTATGCAGATCAAACAATCTTCATATAACCTTTATTCCTGTAGAAAACAAGATAGATGTTTAGCTTGGAGGAGTGAGATTGATCAAATAAAACAAAGATTCAAAGGGGAAATATTTTAACCTGACAATCACCAATAACTGATCAAAAACAATAATTTGATTCTGTCTAGTTAAATATCTCATTCATTTCATTTTCAATCCACTCTGTTCACACTGACTGATGGATCATGTTTGTTCACAACGACATGAGGAGTAAACCCGTATGAAGATGCAAACGTTAATATTCTCACTTTACAGTGTGTCTGTGTGTGTGTGATCCTGTCCAGAGTGAACTATGGTTTCAGCAGCTGTCTTTGGTCACAGTGTGAGTGTTTCTCTCTCCCTCCTCTATCTGACACAGAGACACTGAGGTACCAGGCCCAGACCAGAACCAGAACCCAGGGTAGAGTGGTTCAGTGAATGTGGAGTAGAAGGTGTGGATGTGGATCAGTGTGTCAGGGGAAACTGCGTAGAAGGACAGAGAGCCAGCAGGCCAGTCCAGATACACTGCTACTCTGTTAGAGTCAGAGGAGCGGGGGGAAGGTATGACTGTTGATTTGTTATTGTGCCAGACAGTGTAACTATTATCAGGGCAGTCCAGACTCCAGGACTTGTCATTCAATCCAAGCTTGCAGTCATCACCCCCTCCTGTCCTACTGATTCCTCTGTAAGTCACTCCTATATGAACCCATCCTTTCCTCTCGACCTCCCAGTAACAGCGACCAGTCAGACCATTTCTACACAGCAGCTGATATTCCCATTCAAATCTCTCTGGGTGATCAGGATATGGCTGCTTCTGTCTCACCCTCGTCACCTTTCTGTTGTCTTCAGACAGGATCAGCTTTCTGTATACTGTGTTTGGGTCCAGTGTGAGTTCGCAGGCATCTGATGGAGAGAACAAGACTCAATACAGCAGCAGCTTCTCATCTAATAAACCTGTTGTGGTTGTTTGTTGATTTATTGACAGTTCATTTCTTAGCAGTTTCATGATGGCACATGATGTCAGCCATCATCCTGATTCACAGTAGGATCTGAGTGAATGGAGTTCACATACTGTGGTGTAGATGGACTTTCCATCTCAATAGTTGAATGTGTGTTGCTTTGTTTTCATGTATCAAACTAAATACACACTTACACTTCCTCACAGCTGTTTTCAACCAGTGCATTCCACCATGTTCCACACTGGAGGAATAAACAGGGAATAAGTCAGATCAGCAGATTCTCTTTGATGATGCAAACATGGACATTTAATAGCCTGACCGGCTCGTCTGGCGCTCCGGTGCATTTTCCGCTATATCTTTGTCGTTTTTTGTCGAAGCCTCAAATGTGCAGAATTAGTTCTACAGGATGGATTTACATATGAAGGAAGGATGGGCCAGGACAGCCAATAGAATGCAGTTGTTTGCATCATGTGGTTTTGGACAACCAATAGAAAAAAATAGGAGGAAATAGGGGAAATAGTAGTTTCTGATCGCCATTTGGAGTTTCTCTTCACGGTAAAACATGACAAATTCATTGTTATACCTTTGAAATTATTTTTTCTGCATTCGAAACACTCAGCATTCTTTTGTTTCTCATAATAAAGAAATCATCATTTTCTAAAACCGATTTTCTATTCTTTGTGTGTGTTTGGGTCCTGTGTGTTGATACTGATCTCCAAGTGACTAAAAAAATACTCAGGTCATATAGGTGAGGTTGTGCTGAAAAAAAACATACCAGGCATTGATGTGGTAAACATTTTTAAGGTGGTATATAAAGGCAAAATGACAAGTATTGCAAAACGGCCAAAATAGCCCCGGGACTCCTAAGGGTTTTCAACATGAAACAGTATTCCTCAGCTTGTCAGTGTGACAGAGAAAATGTGTGTGAGCTCTCAGCCTTCTAACAGACGTTGCCTCTCCATACCTGAGAGAGTCCAGTCTCCAGTGTGGATCCTCCAGTCCAGCAGAGAGCAGCTTCACTCCTGAGGCTCCTGGATGATTGTAGCTCAGGTCCAGCTCTCTCAGATGGGAGGGGTTGGAGCTCAGAGCTGAGGCCAGAGAAGCACAGCCTTCCTCTGAGAGCTGACAGCCTGACAGCCTGCACACACACACACACACACACACACGCACACACACACACACACACACACAAGCAGCAAACAGCTACATATTGTTGCATTTTTTTGCAATGATGTAATGTGAAAAAACGGTATTGATAATTATCTCTGTAAAATTTTCCTCAACTTCAAAATAAAAGCAGCTCGATGGCTTCCAATAATGACCAGCAGAGTTCCTCTCTTAAAGCATAATTGTGGTTATGTTCAACCTGGGCTTTATTTTCCTAGTTTTTCCATCATGATGATTGATTGTGTTCACTTCCTTCACTGTAGAGCTTGACATAGCTTCAGTTAAACAGCAGCTGCTGTCCAACACACACACAGCAAACACACTCTAACAGTTGAACCCAAAAAGTGATTGAAACAGAAACACTCACACTCCAGTTACACATATCTTTAAATAGCTGCGACTGAACAATTATCGCAACAGTTTTTCTAATAGTCCATCTGATGCTTTTCAGCATTGCTCACACACTTCCTCATGGCTGCTGCTTTTCTGCTGCGTTCAGGTCATATTGGAAGAAGCAGAAGAACAGGCTTTTGTTTCATTATTCTTATTTAAAGATTATATAAGGTTCTAGTTATAGTTTTATTCTGCTAATAAAAAGTGTTAAATGAAAGTTGACTGTCTGATCTATTCAGCTTTTATTCATGAGCAAAATTAACCCTTTAAACTTGACAGAAATAGTGATTTTACATATATGGTGATAAAACTCGATATCGCCTGATATGAACATTTTAATCATTTTAACATTTTCAGCCATATCACCCAGCACTAACAGTTTGTTAGTTTTTGTTTATTCTTGAGGATTGCTTTTGCAAACTTTTGTACAGGTTTTCTGAAAAAGAGATCCTAGCTCTCAGTGTAAACTCCTTGTTTAAATAGAGTTACATGTTGGATTTTCTCATTACTGCACTGCTCTGAAATTAGTTCTGATAATGCAGAAACTGTACAGTTGACACAAGGATCTGGTTTGTGTTTTCATTTCAGTTCTGGACTCAATTTATGACAGAATGTGACAAGTCTTTTAGGTTTCAACAACAGAGGCAGGAGAGGAAATAATGAAATATTCTCTCAGAGGATAGAAACTAGTGATTAATGTTGGTATCTCAGCTGCTTTCAAAACTCACATCAGCAGGAAAATCCTACAGAGGTCAGGTATTTTCACTGACATTAATGTGCATGTAAAGCAGAATTTAAATGGTGGTCTGTTGAACAGTGTCAGTAATACTGACCTGAGAGTCTCCAGTCTACAGTGTGGACTCTCCAGTCCAGCAGACAGCAGCGTCACTCCTGAATCCTGCAGGTCGTTGTGACTCAGGTCCAGCTCTCTCAGACTGGAGGACTGGGAGCTGAGAACTGTGGCCAGAGCTTCACAGCTTCTCTCTGACAGTTTACAGTCACTCAGCCTCAATGGACATGAAAAGATAAGGAAATGTTTTTCTTTTATAATTTCAGTCACCCAACTCACGTAAACAGATTATTGAGAATGAATGCAAATATAGATACAGAGTTCAGTATGGGGTCTAGCCTCTGATGCTGTCACTCCCTGCAGCAGACAGCTAGCCAAAGAGATCAGGGAGTGATGATTGGGAACTTCCCCCCCCAAAGCCGCTTCAGACACAGAGCCAGACACCAGCTAGTCATTTCCACCATGTGGCCTCGCTGATATCCCAAATGCAAGCTAGTATCTTAGGATCAAGCAAGGTCATTGTAACATTATGTGAAACCTCAATGTGTGGGCCGGGCACCAGCCGTTGTGTGGCCATTCCCCTACTAGGCACCAATGACCATTGAGGGGAATATACTATCTAGTGACCCCAATGACAGCAAAGACAGCTAAACCTGACACAAGTCCACCTAAATCTGACAAAAGACAGCTAAGACTGACACAAGTCCACCTAAGTCTGACAGAAGACAGCTAAGAGTGACACAACTCCACCTAAGTCTGACAAAAGACAGCTAAACCTGACACAAGTCCATCTAAATCTGACAAGAGAGCTAAACCTGACACAAGTCCACCTAAATCTGACAAAAGACAGCTAAACCTGACACAAGTCCACCTAAGTCTGACAAAAGACAGCTAAGACTGACACAAGTCCACCTTAGTCTGACAAAAGACAGCTAAACTTGACACAAGTCCATCTAAATCTGACAAAAGACAGCTAAACCTGACACAAGTCCAGCTAGGACTGACAGAAGTCCACCTAGATTTGACTAAGTACATCTACGACTGACAAAGGCGGCTGAGGCTGCCCTAAAAAGGCCACCATACTCCAGTTGTCTTCCTGAACTAGCTTTGCAGGCTTTGCTTCATTAATGTCACTATTGTGTGTGTTTTTTGGGCACTGCTTTCATATCATTACTACTACTAACAGACTGTATTCATGTCAGCCTTATCTAAAAGCAGAGTTTACAGTGTGCTTTACATGGTGTTGTAGCTCACTGAGTTGAGTGTGGCACTAACAATGTCAGAGATGCTGGTTTGATTCCTACCGGGGTCACTCATGCTAATGCATTCACACATGGTAGTTAGTGTAAGGTGATTTCTTCTTTAAAAAGAGGTAGTTTGATATAATAATAATAATAATAATAATAATAATAATATCAAATGTAAACATGAGAAACAAGATTAAGAAGGGAGGAAAGACAAAAAGCAATGAGTCAAATTTTAATATTAATTCTATATCTAACTGGTGACCAGTGGAGAGATGATAAATTGGGGATATGATGATGTTACCTTACCACTGGTTCAAATCCTAGTTGCTCTATTCTGAACCAGCTGGAGATGTGACAGTGAATTATGGCTGAGACAGGAATAGAGAGAGGTACAGGAAAGGAAGAACAGGCTTTTGTTTCATTATTCTTATTTAAAGATTATATAAGGTTATAGTGTTGAAAAATAAGAGTTTCATTCCCGCTTGTCTGTTTTATTATTATTACTCTTTTTTTGTTATTCTGCTAATAAAAAAGTGTTAAATGAAAGTTGACTGTGATCTATTCAACTTTTATTCTATTCAACCCTTTAAACTTGACAGAAATAGTGATTTTACATATATGGTGATAAAACTCGATATCGCCTGATATGAACATTTTAATCATTTTTAACATTTTCAGCCAAATCACCCAGCACTAATAGTTTGTTAGTTATTGTTTTATTCTTGAGGATTGCTTTTGCAAACTTTTGTACAGGTTTTCTGAAAAAGAGATCCTAGCTCTCAGTGTAAACTCCTTGTTTAAAAAGAGTTACATGTTGGATTTTCTCAATAGTGCACTGCTCTGAAATTAGTTCTGATAATGCAGAAACTGTACAGTTGACCCAAGGATCTGGTTTGTGTTTTCATTTCAGTTCTGGACTCAATTTGTGACAGACTGTGACAAGTCCTTTACTTTAGGTTTCAACAACAGAGGCAGTAAGGAGAGGAAATAATGAAATATTCTCTCAGAGGATAGAAACTAGTGATAAATGTTGGTATCTCAGCTGCTTTCAAAACTCACATCAGCAGGAAAATCCTACAGAGGTCGGGGATTTTCACTTGAACATTAATTTGCATGTAAAGCAGAATTTAAATGGTGGTCTGTTGAACAGTGTCAGTAATACTGACCTGAGAGTCTCCGGTCTACAATGTGGACTCTCCAGTCCAGCAGAGAGCAGCTTCACTCCTGAATCCTGTAGGTTGTTCTTACTCAGGTCAAGCTCTCTCAGATGGGAGGGGTTGGACTTCAGAGCTGAGGCCAGAGAAGCACAGCAGCTCTCTGACAAGCTGCAGCCACTCAATCTGAATAAAGAATAAAGCATGTAGCTATCAAATAAAATATACCTGAATGCTTGCAACAATCCATTGTTTCATAATCCAATTGTATATATTATATAGAGTCATTCCATCTGAAATCAGACAGACTGTCACACCTACGTTTGTCTCACAATTGATCCATTTTCCTTGAACACATTCTTTAACCAACCATATGGATAAATCTGGAGTTTGGGCCCTGAATGCCAAGTAGTTCAAATAAATAAAGGTTTAGTTTAGGTCCAGAATGGATAAATATGTTTTCTGGTATATCTTCATTGGTGGAAAATCACATGTGTGCATATTTGTTCAGCTTCAGAACCTTTACATTTTACAGATATTTGTATGTAATGTGTAGAAATTTGCATTATCCTTATGAAACTCCCCCATGATGAAATTACCATTTCATTTTTATTACAGTAATGAACTCCAAATGCCAATGTACAAAGACATCACCATGTATTAACTACAGCTTGGTTTGTGAAGGTATAGGTGCAGAATCAAATTCATTTCTAAAATAAGTGTCTGTAAAACTCCCACATACTGTCTGATTTCAAATGGAACGACTCTATACAGACGTGCTCAAATTAAGTGTCACCACAATATTCATATAATATTGATGTCAGTACAGAAAAAAAATATGCTGTCTGACCTGAGAGTCTCCAGTCTACAGTGTGGACTCTCCAGTCCAGCAGACAGCAGCTTCACTCCTGAATCCTGCAGCTTCTTGTTACTCAGGTCCAGCTCTCTCAGATGGGAGGGGTTGGACTTCAGAGCTGAGGCCAGGACTTCATAGTGAGTCTCTGAGAGTTCACAGCCAGAAAGTCTGTGATCACAGATTTAATGAATTAGATGATTATATTGATGACATTATTGGGTGGTGGATGATGATATTATGATTTAATAAAGATTAGTTATTATAAGCAGAGCTTCGCCTAAGCATCCCAATCAAAACATACACAGCATACTACTACTACTACTACTAACAATAATAATAATAATAATAATGACAATAATGACAATGATTTGCATTATAGAATTTGAAAAGTTTCAAAAAGTGCTGAACGTGTAATATCAGCAAACAAACCAGAAGAGAATACATACATGCAATTACATGATAGCAATTCTGTAAAAAGTGTTTAAAAAAAAGAGATTTTAGCCTAAGCTTCACAGGCAGGTCATTTCAAATTCTTGTAAAACAACACAGGACTAACATGACAGTCCTGTAGATTAAAACAACAACAACAACAACAATCATATCATGTAATACTAACTGTAATGTAGACACTGTCCACTGGAATATACTGCTGTCTGTTGTGATAAAATATAAGTTTTCAAAGCTTTTTCACCACAGCCTCATTGCCTGGTTGATATAATAATAATAATAATAATAATAATAATAATAATAAAATCACATTCTGTATTTTCCCGTGAAATTTCAAATTTACGGGGGTAAACGGAAATATTCTACTTCAGCGTGTCAAGAGCTGCATATCCCAGCACACGTCCGTCCACTTAAGATACCCTGGGATTTCAGGTCCCAGATACTTCCAATTATTCCATTGTGGGTATACGGACATTTCCAGGTTAGTCTACTCCCGTGCCCCAGCTATCAGTTTAGCTACCTGGGAATTTCAGGAACCAGAAATGTCCACACACTTTGTACGGCAGATTGATGGGATTTGGAATGGAATGTAGCCGATGATCCACGGCAAAGCCCCCGAAAAATGTGTTCGAAACAGGCCCTGTGACGTTTCAAACAGGCCACGCCCACAACGTGCAGTACAACATCGACATTTTCTGTGGCTGCTTTTTCTGTATTCTGATAATTTATGTGAAATGTATACGGTGTAAATAACGTGTCGTTACCTTTTCACGGTTATCAAAGACCTGCATCATCATTAAAATGTTTATTTTCTGGAAGTCACAAAATGCTAACAAGCTAACAAACTTCAGTGCAAACTTCCGTTCAAGAGAGGGTTCATGCTATCATTTTGAGACTTCAAGAAAAACATTTGAATGATCTTGCTGTTGTTTGACAGTCATGAAAAGGTAACGTAAAATTATTTACACCATATACATTTCATAAAAATTATTAGAACACAGAAAAAGCAACCACTGAAAATGTCGATTTATTGGCCTTTTCACCGCGTCATCACCATTCTGAAGCAGTGCAACGCAGACGGTGGGACTGTTTTGAAGGGAGCACCTGCTGGGGAGGCAGAACAGGACAGAACATCAGAGAAGGCCACTGAAGCAAGCCCGATCGATCGCCGAAAGTTGCGGCAAGTCACCGGTAAGTCAGTAGGCCAAGGTTACCGTGTTTGTACAGCTACCGTATCGACTTTATTCGTTAAAAAATCCGTTAATTTAGTTGCTAGGTGCGCTAGCCAAACTCCTACCACTAAAAGGCTAGCTTAACGGTAGCGCCAGCCAAGCTTATGCATAACTAGCTTCACCCGACCAGGGAGCTTTTTATGTGTAATAATGCATTGACAGTGGTGTGGTACGCTGTTGTAAATTAAGGCGCCAAATTTAAATCTGTCAATTTATCGGTAATATCAATCTGTTTACAAGCAACTAAAGCAGATTAATTAATTACTTGATAGAATATGTTATTTTCTACAAATCTTTCGGGTCGAGTTGTGAATTGGCCATGCATTTGTTTCTACTATTAACAACGACAAAGGAAGCCGTTTCAGTGGAGTTCAGCGTAGTTTTCCGCTATACAAGTGTGCTATTTGGCTTGCAGGAAGCCGTTTACTCTGGCGAGCCGCAGCCGTTTTTGATGGCATTATTTAAAAAGGGAACGCTACGGTATGTTTTACATCGGCCATCTACAGCTACTCTGGCATGTAAAACATGACACTAACAATTGTAAAACACGGACGGCGTTTATGGAATATGATTTGGCCATATTATAGTGATTTGACCGTGGGCCGTTAGAGAGAGAGAGACAGAGAGACTGCTATTGTAACCTCATGGTTATGATTTGACCACTGGACACATGGCCTCAAGTGTAAATTTGTTTTTATACAACAGTGTATAGAATAGCTATGACTTATGATTTTATAATTTAATCATATTTTGAATGTTACAGGACATGGTGAGGCGCCTCCATAATTCAGAGGAAAATCAAAGGCGTTTTAATCCATCCGAGAGGTATGAAATATTATAGGAAGTCAAGAAGCTGGTTCTTGTACATTTTTATTGTACATGAGGGGCATCCCCAGATAATTTATTTCCATGCCAATGTCCTTTTCAGCTCCAGATCCCCATACGATGTGGCAGTTACGGCATCATTGGAGAAGTCAAAAAGAGCCTGGATGTTCCTGAGGCACTCATAAAATGTAAGATGGGTTCATAATTTGGGAATAAAAGTACATTTTGATGTTATTATAATTGTCCACTCTGGATGATAATGCACTACTTAAATTTAATGAAAGCAGATGGAGTTGTAAGGTTTGGAGTGGTGAATCAATAAGTGTTATGCCCAGTTTACTTCCACATTCTGTTAAAACAGATTTACTAGTTTCCAGTTCAGTTTTACCGAAAGCTTGTTGTAGCAGCTACATGTGGATATAGCGTTGTTTTTTATTCACAGCGTCTTCGGGAGCTGCCAAAGATGAGCATGTCCGATGTACATCATATATGCAGTTTGACCTCCAAGACTCCAAAACTGGATAAAGGGTTTAAGCTGTACGCTTTTTCATACATCTGTGACTATGAGGGTAGCTGTCTGCTAGCTAGCCAGCTAGTTATCTAGCTAGCTCACTACCTAACACTGTTGTTAAGAGAGTCTCACCCTAGCAAGCTTCTGATTAATGATTGCTATGTGTAGATGCCTACATAATCACGTTGTCATTTTATTTTTATTATATATTATATTTAGCTGCCCTGCTACCGATTTCACCAGTCAGCCTGTCTCTGTTTGACACTGGTGAAAATAAAACGACAAAGTGATTATGTAGGCATCTACACATACAGCAATCATTAATCAGACACTTGCTGGGTGAGATTCTCTTAACAACAGTGTTAAGCAGTGAGCTAGCTAGTACATAGCTGCCCTCATAGTCAGTCGCCAGATGTATGAAGAAGCGTACAGCTTAAACCCTTTATCCAGTTCGGTCGTGGGAGTCATGGAGGTCAACTTGCATATATGATATACATTGGAAATGCTCATATTTGGCAGCTTCCGAAGACACTGTGAATAAAACAACGCCATATCCACACGTAGCTGGTACAACAACGAGCTTTCGGTAAAGCGAAACTGAACCGGAAACTAGTAAATCCATTTTAACAGAATGCGGAAGTAAGTTGGGCATAACCCCTATTTCACATGCCGAGCAGTGCCCCTGAGTGCTCTCATTTGTTGTTTTCTTATGGGGCTATCAATCTAACCACATTTAAATTATGAAATTACAAAGGTTCTGCCTGCATTGTTAATGTGATTTTGTATTTTTCCCAGTATCATGTGCAACCTACTACGAAGCAGTCAGAAGGAACTACACATCTGTGCTGCCTCAGAACCTGGGGGAGAGGGTGCAGCAGTCTCAGAAGAAGAAGGCTCGACAGAGGAGACAACAAGTAAGTTGTTATATAACATTCTGTATATTTACATGCACACTAATTATTTTATTATATCTGGTTTAAAGCTTGGGTAGTAATCCCTCCATTCAGGAAGTGGAGGGATTACTAGCATTAGAGAAGGAACTCTATTAGAATGTTAACATCTCCCCGCTCCCTCCCTGCTAAAACCAAATCCCGCCTCCAAATCTCCCGTGAACCATTCCTGATTGATTGAGGTGGTAAGCCAGATGTGTTCAGATTGGATTGATATGAACGGTCCGCGAGTTTAAACCAATGAAAAGTTACCTACCCTAGCTTTAAGACAGGTAAGCACAATGCAATCAACCATCATAGATTATTCACCAACCATTTTTTTATTGTTGGATTTATACGTCATCGTCTGATTTGTTTTGGTGTTTTGATTTTGTGCATGCAGGACCTGTAGTACAGTGGCCATTTTAGCACATCCTGAGCCGCTTTTGTCATTCGTAGATCTATTTGGCAAATTTAGGTGGACTTGTGTCAGGTTTAGCTGTCCTTTGT
This sequence comes from Centroberyx affinis, assembly GCF_046629955.1. NCBI lineage: Eukaryota > Metazoa > Chordata > Actinopteri > Beryciformes > Berycidae > Centroberyx > Centroberyx affinis. The sequence goes on along the minus strand of NW_027279027.1, from coordinate 167,295 downwards.
AGACTTAGATGGAGTTGTATCGGATTTAGATGTACTTTGTCGAACTTAGACAGCGCTCATCTGCAATGGAGGACAGTCCCAGCATTACAATCAAGCGCTTCCAATCCTTCATCACACAGTGTGTTGCAACCGGACTGAAAGGAACCAGTTTCAGGTTAAAACAAAAGCATTTTTAACAAACTGTACAGCAATTCCGATAAATCTGATTCATATTTGGATCTTCCAGCTATCTGCCACAAGTATCACAGCCATATCTTGATAATATATGATTTGTCAGAAAAGCATTGGCGAACAAGTTCATGATTTAGGTAACAAGAGATTGTCTGTTTGGGTAATGAAAAACTGCTCTAATTTGTACTCTAGCCTAACTGTAATTTCTATGTTTGTTGCCATCATGCTTTTATTTTAAAAGCACATCCACTAAAACAGACATTTTCCATTTGCTCACTTAGCCATTAGCTTGTTCGATCATTCTGTAGTTGCTTACTTTAGCCAGGAATAATCTGTACTAGTTAAAGGTAACCGCTAACCTTAGACAATATGACAGAGCAGTAGCCATCCGGTTAAATCAACAATAACAACTTTTTTTCCCCAAAAAGAATCATACCACATTATCAAGATAAGGCTGTGATACTTGTGGCAGATAGCTGGAAGATCCAAATATGAATCAGATTTATCGGAATCGCTGTACAGTATATTAAAAATCGTTTGTTTTTACCCGAAACTGGTTCCTTTCAGTCTGGAAGCAGCACACCATGTGATGAAGAATTGGAAGCGCTTGATTGTAACGAGGGACTGCCCTCCATTGCAGACGAGCGGCATCTAAGTTTGACAAAGTACATCTAAATCCGATAATAATTTCATAATTTTATGTCTCCGTAGCTCCTTGAGGCCTGGGCTACTGTTTTGAGGGAGGAGGAGAACGAGTTGTGGGAAGGTGTAACCCAGGAGCTGATGAGCGACGAGGATGATGATCATGATGGAGCTGGAAGGAAGACATGGTGAGTGAGGAGACCAGTGTTTAGAGGCGCGGAGCTCTCAGCACTGTGCCAGAGGTTGCAGCTCCGCCTTGAGAGTGACGCGGTATACATGGCAATTCACACAACTAGAGTCCTCTCTGAAGAACTCTCTGACAGATCACCACCTGTGCGTAGAATCAACCCTGCACATTATGTTTGTCCTACTCCCATGCCTTCCTGCCCTACCACCAGCTCTCCTGCACCTCATGCAATGGGCACATGGCTTCAAATGATAAATAACTGAAGTTCTAAATATTTTACAAAGACTATAATGTTCTTTATTGTTAATCCCTTTTGTTTTTTAGTAGGATTGGTAGTAATATTTGTCTAAAAATGGCAGACAGTAAAGTTTAAAATAAAGTTTAACGCTAGTTTGTTGACGCGTTAAGGAATGTACATCCACTGAATTTACAATAAACATGGACGTAATTAAAAGATTGTGTGCAATTCATAAATGATGCTTTTAAATGTACTTTTTAACAGCTGATTCTGAATTCCTGTTGTAGCACATTCAAAACCAAATAGTCAGTTTTCAAGATTTGTGAGAAAGGGACAGCTGTATTTCCAAGTATACCATGTTTCTTGTGTGCTTTTAGGACAGGGGTTCTTAAAGGTTTCATAATCCCAAATAAATGGGAACCTCATCTGCATCATCTAATGTTTACATCTTCTTGAACTTATCCAGTGTTGTATCTTGTTAGCTAAAAACATTTAAAAGGTATTTTGGTTTTATAGGCTATTACATAGCCTATAGCAGTGATTCTGAACCTTTTCCATATCAAGGATCCCTAATTTAGTCCACATTATTGCTAGAACAGTCATTCTTCTACATTCTCTAATTGTGTTAACTTCTTGTAAATGAAATAATGCTCAAGTTTAACAATTCATCAATTTGCTGGGGACCCCCTGGAACCCCCTCAAGGACCCCTGGTGGTCCCCGGACCCCACGTTGAGAACCACTGGCCGGGAAGAGGGGGGGCTGCTCGGAGGGGGGGAGGAGGGGGGCTGCTCAGGCGAGCCCTGTGTTCCACGGACTTTTCTGACAATATACATTGATGTGGGGGGGGATTATCGGCCTTTTCCGGACGTGTTTGGACCTGTGTTGAGGTGGAAAACTGACTTTTCCGGACGTATTTGGACCATGTGTGCAGGTGCGCGGAGATTCCCGGTGAGTGTACAGTGATATCCGGTCATTTGCGACGATATACGGGAGTGCGCTGACATTTAACAGCACAGTGCACAGTGACAGAAATCTCCTGCCACAAAAGTTGTGCGTTGTCGGGGAATTATGGACGTGTCGCGGCCCGAATATCTCCTGGCACGTTGCCAGACATGCCCGGACACAGTGCGTTTCAGTACGTGTGTACAGAGATGTACAGGACGGAAACGTAACTTTTCGTCCAGTGAAAGAAGATAACTATAAAAACAACACTTAACTGTAAAGTCATAGCAATCATTACAGCTAAACAGAATAACTGTGTTCACTAACTAACATGATAGCTTTAAACAGCAACACCAAATTTCTGACTTTTCTTAAAAGTAATGAATCACTTTACTTATTATTCCTGAGAAAAGTAATTAGTTACCCTACTCATTACATTGTTTTTGTGTTACAGCCTAAAACGATTGTGCCAGTGCCATTGAGCCAATAAATATTGTGACCTAAGCCACATTCAGTCAGGAACACTTTAGTCACAAGATAAAACCATTAATTGCAACTAAAGGTAATACAGTTATGATTGGCGGATATGGCCCTGCTGTAGCAGCTCCCTGCTTACCCAGCAAGCATGCTGAAGGTATAGCAGGGGCGCCATGCAAATGCCCCAAACCACAGAACCATATGCCAAACATAGCTGGTGCAGACGATTCTTAGTAAGTTACCAGCTGATCAATAATAGAAAGATCAATGTGTAGCAACAAGCTTGTTGCGGACCTCAAGCAGTGGCACCAGACAATGCTGTTGCTGACCTCTGCTAAGTTGTAAGTCAGATTTACAGAGAAGAGATACAAGCATGCATCCTGAAAGAGGCCCTCCTACATGTGGTGTATGAGAAGCAAGAGGCCATGATGTCAAATATTGTGTGCACCTAAGGTTCAACAGAGTGCTGTGAGTTAATTGATGAATGCTCATTGGCTGCGCTTCAGGTCAGTGCTAGGGAAAGCCTAATCAGAGAGCCAGTTCCAAATGGCATCTGAAAGCGAATAGACGTTTTGGCGAATAAAGCAGTGTTAAACTAAATAGCTCGGATCGTGTGTTGTTTTGTACCTGAATCTGTCATAAACATATTCTGTTCGGACATAACACTACAGTTATGTGAAATATCTATGTGTAGCAGCAAGCCTGCTGCAGACCTCAGAAATTCATTATATTAAAGAACAAGGATGCAAGATACAGCTTGAAAGAGGTCGTACTATGGTTATGTGAAATATCTATGTGAGCAGCAAGCCTGCTGCAGACCTCAGCTATCACCTACTGCTTCTTGGGAGGGATGCAGGCATGCATCCCGTGTGAGGTCATACTACCTAAATCAGAGCAGTGAAACCCAGTCAACCACGTTATGCAGCATCTCTTATGTCATATGCAATTTATTGATGACAGCAATAGTATCAATTAGGCTATATGCACTCATGCTTTGAGCTGAGACAATATCAAGAGTCCAGTCGAATATAAGGGAGAGATTCTTTGAGGAGCGCAAAAATCCCCCAAAACAAAATTGCGTCTCACTAAAATGAGCTGCATTTAACTATTTCTGACTCATGTAAAGCAACAAGCAATTGTAGTACAACCTTACAATCCCAGCTAAGCAGCAGCATGTCAGCATTATGCTTAAATACACAGCAACACTGAATCGAAAATGGAGCTCAGCCAGCCAGCCATAATGATGCATGCTTGCACCATGATAAGAGCAAATATTCAATGCAAATACTCAGCTTAGGTAAAGTGGAGCAATGGGAACTACAACTCCCAGCATCCTTATCTGCGTCATGACGTTATTGCTTGCGATGAAATTCCATGGGAATGCCCTGGTCCGCGGTGGGGTCTAATGCCGCTTTTCCACTGCATAGTACCGGCTCAACTCGCCTCGCCTCAACTCGACTCTACTCGCTTTTGGTAGTACCACTTTGGTTTTCCACTGCCGATAGTACCCCCTCAATGTGCCCCACCCCCCAAACTGGTCATCATAGCGATGCTGCGACACTGCATGAAACGCGACACACAACTACAATGGAAGATATCGAAGCGATAGTGTTCTTGATTGTCTGTATGTGGCTGTTAGTCACAGCAAGGAGACAGATTTTATTTCAGAAGAGGCTGAAGGCAGCGAGACAACAGACTGCTCTCTGGTTGCTCAAGGCGACGCAAGAGGGTAAGCTAGCCTGGTAGCTAACGTTAGCATATACGTCCCGTGTCGCGATGACGATTCTCTGACCAATCAGTGGTCTGCAGTGTTTTTACGTCACCTTTTGGTATCGCCTCAGCTCGCTTGGAACCTCGACGGAGGTGCTACGAAAAAAAGTACCAGGTACTACATAATATGGTACCTGGTACCTGGTACTTGGCCAGTGGAAAACCAAAAAAGGCGAGTAGAGTCGAGTCGAGCTGGTACCATGCAGTGGAAAAGCGCCATAATGGCCGTTGACGCTGGCAGAAAAGACCGGTTTCCAGGCTTGAAGCGGACATTCACGACCGAGTGAGAGCTGATATTATGACCGGCCGTCTGCTCGTAATCAGAGTTCGGACTCTCGCTCCTTTGCGAGAGTCGCGGCGGGATGAGTCGCGCAAACGCCATTCTTTCCTTGACAATGCCTTCTTGAAGCGGTATTATAAGACTGTAGTTTGAGAGATAGGAGCTCCGACAGCGGGTTTGGAGGCCGATGGTGCTGCCTCTGGAGATTCTTCATCTGACAAAAATGTGACATCTTGAGCACGAGAAATCAGCGCGACCAGCTGCAACTTGTAGCAGGTAGGAGCAGCAGCATGACCAGTAACAGCAGCAGTAGCATAAAGCTTTACCAAGCAGCAGAGTGTGCAGCAGTTGTGAAGCAGGAATCAGTCTAGGAGGAGGCCATTTAAATAGACCGCCTTGTTATGAGAATGGATCATGATTGGTGTGCGTGGTGATCAGCTGGTAGATGACTAGCAACGCATGACGTCCGTGTCCTGCATGAACTAACGCGATGCTTCATTTGCCAGCAGAAGTATCTAAATAATGACAGAGGCAAAATGTTTTTAAGGTTTTAGCCTACAGCATTAAATTCAGACTTTCCGGGATGTATTTCCCACTTTGTTGGGTCGTTCATGTGCGCTCTACTGTAATTCCAATATTTCCAACATGACTTGAAGGCAGGATAAGACGAGGGGAATCTTTCATAGATATTACACCAAGAAAGAGGTTAAAGAGGCTAAAGAATGAAATGCAACCGATCTGTTAGACCGACCGATCTGTTAGACCGACCGATCTGTTAGACCAGTAACCGGTGATTACTGAAACTGTAACAGTAATGCCTTACTTTACTCCATTACAGGAAAAAGTATTATGATTTCAGTAACACATCACTTTGTAATGTGTTACGCCCAACACTGTGTACCACTGCTATGTAGAACAACTGTTTTATCATGTGTTTGTTTGAGGAACTATATATCTTCATTGTAATTTTATGGTGTCAGGTGTGAAGGTCGCTCTACACTGTAGATAATTTTAATATTCACATCAGGACTAACCGAACCTCCCGGCAGTTCCTCATAGCCGGGAGCAGTCTCCTTCGTCCCTCGTTTGATGTGTTGTACGCCATCGGGTCGAACACATCCAGAACCTCCTCTGACATCTGCAGCATGTAGGCCAGAGCTGAGCAGTGGACCATAGAGAGTTTCTTCTTTGACTTGTTCTCTGACTTCAGAAACTCTTGGATCTCTTGATGTACTGAGTGGTCGTTCATCTCCATCAAACAGTGGAAGATGTTGATGCTTCGGTCAGGAGAAGTATCGGAGCTGGTCATCCTCTTCAGGTTGCTGATGGCTCTCTGGATGCTGTCTGGACTCCTCTCTGTCTGACCCAGCAGGCCTCCTAAGAGACTCTGGCTGGACTCCAGTGAGAGACCATGAAGGAAACGGACAAAGAGGTCCAGGTGGCCATTTTTACTCTTCAGGGCTCTGAGCATGGCTGTCTTCAGGAAGACATCCAGGGATTGATCACATTTACCCCAGTCATTTCCCAGGAATGTGCCCAGTACCTTCTTATCCCTGTTTGTGTAACAGTGGAACATGTAGACTGCAGCGAGAAACTCCTGAATGCTCAGATGAACAAAGCAGTAGACCGTCCTCTGGAAGAGCACACACTCTCGTTTGAAGATCTCTGTGCACACTCCTGAGAACACCAAGGCCTCTCTGACATCAAGACCGCACTCCTCCAGGTCTTCTTGGTAGAACATGAGGTTGCCTGTCTCCAGATGTTCAAAAGCCAGCCTCCCCAGCTTCAGAAGAACTTCCCTGTCAGTCTCCATCAGCTGCTGTTGACTCATCTCATGTCTCACGTCATACTTCTGCTTCTTCCTCTTTGTCTGAACCAGCAGGAAGTGTGAGTACATCTCAGTCAGGGTCTTGGGCAGCTCTCCTCTCTGGTCTGTAGTCAACATGTGCTCCAGAACTGTAGCAGTGATCCAACAGAAGACTGGGATGTGGCACATGATGTGGAGGCTCCTGGATGCCTTGATGTGTGAGATGATTCTGCTGGACAGGTCCTCATCACTGGATCTCCTCCTGAAGTACTCCTCCTTCTGGGGGTCGGTGAACCCTCGTACTTCTGTTACCCTGTCAACACATGTAGGAGGGATCTGATTGGCTGCTGCAGGTCGGGAAGTAATCCAGAGGAGAGCCATGGGAAGCAGATTCCCCTTGATGAGGTTTGTCAACAGCACATCTACTGATGACATCTGTGTGACATCAGACACAACCTCATTGTTGTGGAAATCCAATAAAAGTCTGCTTTCATCCAGGCCGTCAAAGATGAACACAACTTTACAGACAGTGAGCTTCTCTGCTGTGACCGTCTGTAATGTTGGATGGAAAACATGGAGCAGCATGAGAAGACTGTACCGCTCATCTTTGATTAAGTTCAGCTCCCGGAACGAAAGCAGAATCACAAGACTGACATCTTGATTTTCCAAGTCCTCTGCCCAGTCCAGAGTGAACTTCTGCACTGAGAAGGTTTTTCCAATGCCAGCGACGCCCTTCGTCAGAACTACTCTGATGTGTGTCTTTTGGTCAGGTAAGGGTTTAAAGATGTCGTGGCACTTGATTGGAGTGTCATGGAGGGTCTCCATCTTGGATGCTGTCTCAAGCTGCCACACCTCATGTTGGGTATTAACCTCTTCACTCTGTCCCTCTGTGATGTAGAGTTCAGTGTAGATCCTATTGAGGGGCGTTCCAGTTCCTGCTTCAGCAATTCCTTCTATCACAAATTCACATCTGTCTCTCAGACTGATCTTATGCTCGTCTAAAACCTCCTGCAAACCGCCGTCCACTGGAAGAGAAGAAAGAATAAGCAAGTGTTTAACAAATATGCTATTGTTTCCTGGTTTTAGAAATGGTGACAACAGTAGACAGACCCCCAGTCTTACATTGTGTAATGCTGGTTTGACTTGGTGTCTGCAGTCCAGGTCTTGTTCTGGACCTTTTTCCACACTGGGGACAGGTGGAGTCTCCCGATGAACCAAACTGGTCCCAGTATGAGGTGATGCACTGTGTGCAGAACCAGTGTCCACAGCTGGTAGAGACTGGATCCCTCAGGACCTCCTGACACAATGCACAGCAGGACAGCTGCTGCTTCACAACACCTAGAGTCCTCTTCCTCTCTCTGTAGGGATGAAGGCAATTTATTATGACTGATCAGAAAACATGAAGATTTAACTAAAAAAAGAATTTAAACAAAAGTTTTAACCATCTTTTGTTGAAATTGTAAACTAAATATCAAGATTTTGCCCATACTATCTACATAGATGCTCAGATAGCATCATGCTGCCACAACATATAAAGTTCATTTTCACATTTTTATCTGTCATCATAGTTGTAGTTTAATCAGTCAACACTGCACACCCATCCGGTCACCCATCATGGATAAATGTCACTGTGGCGATCATGGATGAATGCAACATTGTAGCAGTTTTTCTGGTTTGTTCCATATGTAATTGTCATGAATGAATGCTCGGCTCAATAAAAACACCATGCAGTCCTATTATATCAGCTTTGATGAAACTTGTTAAAGAGCACAGATATTGCCTGGCAGTCATTGGTAAATAATAGATAGTAGCAGGGCACAGAGATTGATCACAGCAGTAAAAAGAAGATACAATGGTAGAGTTCCACTACATTACATCTACATTATCAATCAGTGTCTGTATTTACATGTCTAAATCTCCTGTTTGCTTGAAATTGGCTTTTCAACGATGTTGGGACGTTTTGGTGTGTAAACCATTTCCTGTGGGCGTGTCTTATGTGTGTGGCCAGCAGTGAGCTGGTTGTGGCTATCAGGGCGAGGCTAGCAGGATGAGGGAACTTGACCAACTGTGGGGGAGGAGGGCGGGACTTAACCCTCTATGGTATGATGTTGCCTCTAGGCAACAAACCCATTTTTGGCCTTTTACATTCAAACAATGCATCCCCAGTTATGATGCAATACTTTCAAAAAGAGCCAGGACCATAAGGAACCAATAGCAGTGTTTGAATTTGTCACATGACTCTCTGGAGGCCATGCTGAAAACCTTTTTTGCAGACTGTCCCACGAGGATCAGCTCAACCATTTCTCTCCACAAAAATGGTCTGAAAACATCTTTTCCTGGCCTTTTTCAGTCTGGAAAAAAATTGTAAAGCTTAATTTCTAATTTCTTAATTTCTCTCTTCATCATAATTTTCTTTTTATCTCTACAATTTAACCTAGATCAATTTGATGTTGAAGTTGTAGTAAAGTAAAGTTCAGGCTGTTACTGTACATTGTAGGCTATAGTCTATTACTATTACAGTGAACTTTGTGAGTCTTCTTTGCAGAGCACATGCTTATATTTTCCACACGTTTCCTCCATTTACAGAATGAACATAACATCTTCAAGGAAGAAGGTAGAACTAGCACTCCCAGCTGATGTTAGTGAGGATGAATTAGAAGTGAGTAGTGATGAAGACGAGCTGCAGGCAAACCTGCAAGGAGAAAGTGAGAGTGATGAAGACTATGAGCCTGAGAACGAGGATGAGAATGAGGATCAGGATGAGGATGAGAATGAGGATGAGGCCAGTGAGGGTGAAAGTGCAGCGACAGGTATTACCAGTATAAGATAGGGTGTAAAATGCATTGATAATTAATTAATTATTGCATTTTCTTGTTATTTGCATAGCATGCTTAGGATATTTGTTTGTTTTTCAGTTCCTTTTCAACATGCACCAAAAAGGGCCAAGAGACTGGAGTGGAAAGATTGCAGGAGCATCCTTCCAGTCCCACAATGGAAAGGCAGTCTCCCAAAAGCCACAGAAATGAAGTCTCCAATTGAATACTTCAGGGACGGCCTGCTAACTAAAACCTGCATTGAGAACATGGTGGACCAGACAAACCTCTACGCTGTCCAATGTGATCCAGGAAAGCCACTTAATGTTACCTGCTATGAAATGGAGCAGTTTATTGGCATCTGTTTCTATATGTCCATTTATGGGCTGCCAGGATCCCGCATGTATTGGAGCTCAACCACAAGGGTTGACTGTGTGGCCGATACCATGACGATGCATCGTTGGGAGGCTATAAAACGCAACATCCATTTTGCAGACAACACGCAGCTAATTCCTCGTGGACAGCCTGGCCATGACCAGCTTCACAAGGTGCGTCCTCTTCTGACATCACTCCTTGAAAGCTTCCAAGCAATTCCAATGGATGAGAGGCTCTGTGTTGATGAGCAAATCGTGCCATTTAAGGGGAAAAGTGGCCTGAAGCAGTACAACCCCAAAAAACCAAAGCGCTGGGGGTACAAAATATACGTCTTGACAGACAGCAACGGGATCGCCTACAACTTCGAAGTGCACACAGGCCCAATCTCTCCAATGGATGGCATGCCAGATATCGGTGCAAGTGGCATCGTTCTGCGACTTGCGAGCATCATCCCAGGCAACCAATCCCACAATTCTCCAAAAGAGAAAGATCCACTGTGTTGGAACAGTGCGGCAGAATCGACTGGCAGGGTGCAGCTTCTCCGAGGATAAAGCCATGAAGAAGAAAGGCAGGGGAGCCTATGAAGAGAAAGCCACGAGCCATGATGGAGTCCAACTCAGGGCAGTGAAATGGCATGACAATCGTGCTGTCCATCTCCTCTGAACCTTTGCCTCAGCCAACCCAACGATCTCCGTGCAAAGATGGGATAAGAAAAAAAAAGAAGCAGTGCAGGTTACCTGCCCAAGTGTCGTGCAGGCATACAATAAGAGTATGGGAGGAGTGGATCTTCTAGACTCACTGATTGCTCTCTACAGAACAAAGGTCAGGTCAAGGAAGTGGTATCACAAGATTGTGTTCCACATGATGGATTTCACTCTAGTGAATGCGTGGCTCTTGTACCGCAGGGACTGCAAGGACTGTGGTGTCCCGAAGAAAGATGTATACAGCTTGCTGAAATTCAAAGCTGAAGTTGCAAGTTGCCTTTGCAACGAGAGGAAAGTCTTGAAGAAGAGGGGGAGACCATCACAGAATGTTGAGGGAGACCTGGCTGAGAAGAAGCGCAGAGGTCCGGCCTCATCAGTGCCATCAACACCTGTGCGTCAGGACAACACTGACCATTGGCCTGTGTGGGTGGAGAAAAAGGGCCGGTGCAAATACCCTGGCTGTAAGGGTATAGTGAAAGTGCAGTGTTCAAAGTGTGTCACTTACCTATGCTTCACTGCTGAGAAGAACTGCTTCATGAATTTCCATAAGCAGTGAGCCTTAGACTCTTCGACACATTCATTCCAATAGGTTGTTCCACAATGGTACAATGTTGCCTGCAGGCAACATTCAGACATGTAATCTTATGAAAAGAGTTATTTTTAACATTTTAACAATTTAAGTGGCATGCATTTTAACCTGTTGAGGCTATTGAGTATTTTCTATGTGTTTTTAAATAAATTTTGTTCAAGTTTGAAACAATAACTGTCTTTTTTCATTACTTACCATTATGGTACAGTGTTGCCTCAAGGCAACACACCCCAAAAAGTACCCCCAAAAAATTATTTCTTGAAAATTTCTTTAGATTATGTTTATTTGGTCTATTCTATGACAAAAAAAACACTCCAAACATTTTTTTCCCAACTGACATCATAATGCGTACCATAGAGGGTTAAGGCTGCAATCACAACTATAGCTGGTTTTCTGTGCTCCGAACTATAGTGGAAGTTTACTTTGTTGGATTTAAGTATCTACAAATCATTTCTTCTCCAAAGTTGTACTAGAAAAATATATACAAAATAAAAATGTGATAAAATATTGTCAAAGTTCACAGTTTCTATTATATTCATTCAGAATCTTTATTGTGAATTTAAATTTAGAACACAGGTGTGTGAATATTGTCTTTTTCAATCCTCTCATAGTGTGTAATGCAACAGTGAAGGGAAACAATTCTAAATGACAGAACAGAACATTTTTCCTTCATCATTATTACTCAAGTTTTATCAGGTAGGCTTACAGTATAACCAGTCCTCTTACTTTGTGTCTGAGGGTCCAGGTTCATTACTGAATTCTTCAGGTAGACTTTTAGACCGGTCACTCTTCATAGACAGACAGCTGGGTACTGGAGACTCTGCTCTCTGCCTGTGGTACTGACCTCTGGAAACAGAAATGTTTTATACATATCATTAGTTCTAGTAAAGACAGACAACAATGCATGTGACGTTGCATATTGTCACTTTTTCTGTCCATCTGGTTCCTCCATCTGGAGTTTTTGCTAAGGTGAACAGCTGGTTATGTTCATATCCTAATCTGCACTTTCACAATCTGCTGTGCCAGACTTTTGTTTGTACTGATCAGCTCTGTCCTTTGGCTGCTGATCACCTCTTCCAGCTTTTTTTTCAACATGTACTGTCATAGCGGCGACCCAAGGCTTTCTGCCTGGATTGTGCGTTGGTTAGTCTGATCAAGACCACACTGCAGGTCTTGATTAGTTTGCTTCAGTTTGATGATTTCAGCAAGGCGCTCCTGTTCTCTGTCATGTGCCTGTTGGTCGGCCTGTCTCATGTGTGCTACCATGTTGAGAGCCACACACCCAAGAGCTTTAGAGAGATCCTTGCCTCTCTGGGTTTGGTCCAGAGCTTCAGACGTAAACTCTGCCAGGTTCTGGCTGATGGTGTCGGGATCCAGCACTGTACGGACTCTGCAGAGTCAGTCAGTCTTTCATCAAGACTGCTAACAGTGATTCAAGCAAGGCCGGCCCGACGCATAAGCGAACTAAGCGCCTACTTAGGGTCCCCAACAGCGCTTGAAATGTTTTGTTTTTTTTTGTGATATATTATGTCAATGGTAATCATACAAAAACACAGAGCCAGGCGGCCCTATATGCTCACTATGCAAGTTGTGTAGGGCCCCGCAAATTACACAAGGGCCCCGCCTCCTCCTCGTGTCAAAGCGGAACTATCCCTTCTGGTCACGAAAAGAGGAAAAAAAAACACCATGGCCCTCATTTACGAAAAGAAAATACGACAGAAAACTGGGCGCATGGTCATTTCCACGCAAAGCTCGGCATTTATCAATTTGGATGTGAGCGGAGGCTACGATCAAATCTCACGTCAAGTCTCAACTCGTGTACGCAAGTTTTCCAGTCAGCGTGGACTTGCGGTGCAGCGTAGTAAATCTGGCTGAGTCAGAGAATTGTTATTAGACCATATATTCTGACTGGCATCTAAGCATATGCAGCCACATATTCATCACTTAAAAATATGTATCCTATGGCAAAATATTCTATTTTATTCTATAGGCCTAAATGTGTCATACAGCCTATCCCTAACATAAATAGGAATTGTTCGCAATAACGGGGTTAACAGTTTTCTGGTGTTAGATTAATTTCTCTTTCATTTTGAGATAGCCTACTTGTTTGAGGTCTGACCATTTTTTCTTCACCTAAATGTAAAGAATTGTGATACAAGCTTTATATATGGCTACTATTATATATTTAGGCTATACATATCACAGATGTATAAATTTAATATTCAAACCTCAGCTGGAGTTCTAGGGGCGAGGCCTCTAAACCGAGAATATTTAGGGGCGTGATATTTAAATGACGATTGTTTTCAGTTGCCACATTTATCAACGCTCGACCATTCTTATGCTGTAATTGGCGAGATACGAACGTTTAATGAATCACAAGTGAACCCTGTCGTAAGATGATTTCCGCACTTGGATCTGCGCTGTTTTCTACGTTAGATTGATAAATGAGGGCCCATGAGAGTGAACTGCGGGAACAGCAATCAGGTAAACTTGTGTTTTCTCCTCTCCAAGTTTGATGTCAGCAAATAACAGCAACGTTAAGTTGATGTGCTAGCTTGCAGTGCATCTCTCTCTAGTCTGTCTGTCTTGCTAACCTAGCTGGGCAGTGCATCTCTTGGTCTGTCTGTGTCTTGCTTGCCAGCCACTTCCAGGGCTGTTCTGTGACTTTGTGCCTGACAAAAGTGAGAGTGAAATACAACTATTTATTACGTTTGATAAACGGCAACGGGCGACGGTGTTTATAGACTGCAGCTCGGAAAAGATAACCGCGTTGCGTGTGAACATGCGTTCATATGCGCGTGCACAAAATGAAACTCACGCTTTCCAGCAGCAAGCTCTGTGGGGACCACAAGCTAATCACACAGCTGTATAGGTTTTATTGTACTATTTGGAGACATAAAGCTGCAGCAATAGCCTATAGGCTTATGTTTACATTGTATAGCCAAAGCTAATTGTATAATATTGTGAGGACTGGACTAATTACCAGGCAGCAGAGCCAATGCTCAGTGTTATATTTTATTATTTTCTACATTTTATATTTTCTACAATTTCTTATGTATGTTAATGTTAATATTCACTTATCTTAAGATTCTATAGAAAATATTCCATTCAATAAATATTGTTTGTTTATACCTCATTCTGTTCTGTATAGGTCTACTTATTCTTAGACTGACAGATGGAGCAAACTGTTTTAAAGGAGGGAGGATTGTAGTGGGAGCACTGGGGTGTCAGGTGTGACTGTGTGGCAATGGCAAATGGTTTACATGGCTCACGGGTCAGGTAGGAGGGCCCTAGAATTTTGCTAAGGGCCCCAGGGAGGTCAGGACCAGCTCTGGACTCAAGTGACTCAAAAGAAAAAGACAGGTTTTAACTCTCAGTAGGTTTGAACATCTTGGTCCTTAAGGATGTCTTCAGCTGCAGCAGGTTCTGATGAGTATACAGTATATGTGGCAGCCTAATAAAATGTACCACTGTTCCATTGTATCAGTGAGTACGTTTACATGCACACCAATACTTCCATTACTGGGAGTCATCAGCTTATATTATAAGTAACGTGATTCCTCTAAAGACTCGGTTTACATGGATTCAGTGAATAATCTGCCTACTGCTCGTCACTCCACTGCACTGCTCCATGTTGTTTGCTTTGTAAATACAACATCCAGGTTACTGCGTCTGGAGACCTTTGACCTGTTCTGTTTGAAAAGCCAAAAGAAATCTAAGGTGTTTACATGCCTCAACAGATGGAAAGATTGAGCAGAAGTCTAGCTGTGTTAACCAGGTTCTGCTTACTCTGATTATGAACTGAGTCTGATTAAGAGAATCAGATGAAGGCCTTAACATGACACTTTCAGTCTTAGTGTTGCCTTCATTGGGCTAAGATCCAACTATTAGTGCGCATGCAGTGCTTTATTTGTAAATGACTGCGTTTACATGGACTTGAGTATCCCGGTTATGAGACTTATCCTGGTTTTGATCATATTCGGGATATGGCGTTTACATGGAACACAGAGAAATCTGGTTATTCATATCCCCGTATACATGATAAATACTAGTATCCCGGTTACTGATTACTGCATGCTGTTTGCGCAGGCACCTGTGATGTTTACAACACAAACCGGCAATTTTGAAATCGTTAATCTGATATTCCTCTGTAACTGTTAACCTTAAATTCATTTGACTGTGGCTATTGAAAATGAGACCACTTTGGCTTATAGCGGGCTTAGCGCTATTAAATGCCAACATCGCATTGTGGATTTGGCTTATCCACTTTATTGCCAGCAATGGGAGAAGAGAGTGACAGGAAATATTAAACATGTCCTCCACTTTGACCGGTGTCAGGCTGGCTAAAATTTGAAAGTTGCTGGATCAGAGCCACTTGTTTTGTTTTGATGTTTGGTCGTAGTAATGTTTCTTTAGTATTTTCCACCGTGACCTGACTTGCTCCACTGTACGTGTTAGGAAACCGGCGTCCTGTAGTCTGTATACTACAGACTTGAATAGGTCAGCATTTCCATGCTTTCTCCCATCTAAACTGCCAAGTATATTTAATTCTTTCATCACCGAAAGACAAAACTCAGTTTCCTCATCGCTCCAGAAGTGAGACGCTCTCGTTGCCGCCATTGTTTGTGTTTTTCTGTTCCGTCTCTTGGCTGAAGCCGCGCCTGCGCAGGTAGTCGGCAGCGGTCAGAAACCGGGATAAGATGTATACATGTGACAGTATCCCGAGTACTCCGGCTAGCATAATCGGGTTTCTCAAATCCGGGATAAGGGCTTATCCAGATTTTTCTGAAATCGGGATATGATGTTTACATGCGCAAACACAAAAACGGGATACTTCAAAAACCTGATCATAACCGGGATACTCAAGTACATGTAAACACAGTCACTGATGAGGTCCCGGAACACCACGTGGTCGGTGTTCCCGCGAGTCGGTCTGGAGGGAAAAGGTTCTGGAACATATCAAGACAACAAGCGCATTGGAGGCACGGTGGTGCTCAGTGTGGCCATATAGCTTATTGTAGACCCAACAGCCTAAACATTACTAAATGACCGACTATATGACCTTAGAGCGCCGACTACTGGGGACCTATAACAATATTTGATTATTGCATAGGCTACATAATGCTCATTTTGTCCAAAATGATGTTTGTTTTTTACAAACCTGCCCTTCAAGTAGTGGACTAAAGATATAACTGCGCTGTGCACAACATAAAAATGCCCACACTTGGCTGTGAGATATCCTAATCATACATAAACATATCAAGGAAACTGCAATGGCTTCAACCATTTACCAGACAAATTCTGGCTCGAGTAGTTACGCATTAATATTCAACACAAATACTTTCATAGGTTATCTATTTTGAATGTAGGAAACAATGAAGGGAACAGTGAAGGGAAACAATTCTAAATGACAGAGCAAAACATTTTTCCTTCATCATTATAACTCAAGTTTTATCAGGTAGGCTTACAGTATAACCAGTCCTCTTACTTTGTGTCTGAGGGTCCAGGTTCATTACTGAATTTTTCAGGTAGACTTTTAGACCAGTCACTCTTCATAGACAGACAGCTGGGTACTGGAGACTCTGCTCTCTGCCTGGGGTACTGACCTCTGGAAACAGAAATGTTTTATACATATCATTAGTTCTAGTAAAGACAGACAACAATGCATGTGACGTTGCATATTGTGATTTTTTCTGTCCACCTGGTTCCTCCATCTGGAGTTTTTGCTAAGGTAGAATCAGAGAGAAGAGAATCAGATGAAGGCCTTAACATGACACTTTCAGTCTTAGTATTGCCTTAATTGGGCTAAGATCCAACTATTAGTGTGCATGTTCGTACTCTATGTAGGAGCAGTTCAGTGGGTTAATCAGTGATTCCAGTAGTGAGAAGGTTTCAAGGAGGGCCACATGAAGAAATGAAGTAGAATTACAGTTAAAATTAAGTTCAACTGAACAAGTGAGTTTTATTTGATTAATTCAATGGCTGTAACGGCTTGATGGTGCTTTTAATATATAATTAAGTAGGAATGAAAAACAATAAATTGAGGAAACAAAATGTATTCTGTGCGCATGAATTCAGCCAAACCGAGGGCAGGTATGAACCACATCCAGGGAATGAAATGTATCTCATGCGCACGTTGTTCTATATCTTGGCCTCCATAAAACTTTTTTTCTATTTTTTTTATGGACACTCCTGGGCTCCGTAGTTTTCAGTACAATAGTGTAGGTTAACAAATAACATTTCCTCATTACAGTATAACCAGTCCTCTTACTTTGTCTCTGAGGGTCCAGGTTCATTACTGAACTCTGAAGGTAGACCTTTAGACCGGTCACTCTTCATAGACAGACAGCTGGGTACTGGAGACTCTGCTCTGCCCTCCTCTTCCTCCACACAAGCACTCATCTTCTGGACTTCAATCAGGCTGAGAGGTAAACCGGTAACACTGGAGACACACACACACACACACACAGTTAGTACCACCTTGTTTTCTTTAAATATGTCTAATTAAAAACAGTGTGTATGAAACAGTCAATCAGGACACAGATGAATCAGTGATAAACTGTTCAGTTCATTCACTGTAAAAAGGGCTTCTTTAACGTTAAAATGAGAGAAGGACTGGAACCCCCGAAGGGCTAATCAAGCCATAGCTATTTACTACTTGCAAGCTATATAGGCGGACGTTAGAATAGAGCTAGCTAGCTAAGCCAGCTACCTAGTGTGATTAGCCCCGATAGAGGCGCCGGTAAAAACAAGGGATAATATACTTTTTAAGACAAGACGATAGTCGCATAAACTATTATTATAATTTAATGACTATTTGAAAATCATGACCCATCCCTATGATTGAGTTTCCCAATATTGATCACACAGACTTTGGGAAAAAATATTACAGTAATGCACCACCTCTGTCCCACCTCATGAGCTAACGCTAAAGCTGGCAGATTTAGCTTCTGTTTTTTCTTCAATTTTCATTGGAGGCAACTGGTTGTCCCTTTATCAAAGCTGGAATAAATTGAATTAATAAATTTTGTATTCCATCCTTTATTTTAATATGATTTAATGGCTATTTATTCAGTATTTATTGTGAATAGTGGTAGCAAAAGCGGTTAAAAGTTACAAATTCTTTACATACAAGGTCATATGCAGGTTAATTGGCAGTTAATTTATATCTGCCTACTATCCAGATATGTGCAGCATTTCAACTGCTGGTCTGACAGTGTCACTTTCACCCTTTTGTCATGCTCTATAAAGTGCAAAATATAGACTGAGGATATGCATTCCATAAACAGCCTCTCAAAGCCAGATTTGCCTTATTCAAAAATATATATAAAGTTACGTTGTGTGACTTGAAACCTTGTGTTATGCTACAGTTTATAGTAGCTGTGAAAAACCCAATTAAAGATTGCAATTGAATATAGTTCTCATTAGGTAAAAAAGTTTAGACATTGTTTTATCAGCTTGATATTGCATGACTTTCCCTAATTTTACACATGTACTGGGTTTTAATGAGACCAGAAACAAAAAGTGGTTGATTTTGCAATCATTATTACTTCTCACTTTCACGTTCTTTCATTCCAAAAAAATAAGAACATTGACATTGTTGCGTCTGAGCAGAAATGTATAGCGGAGTGTAGAGTGCAAAATTAAAATGAATAATTACATTATTTGTTCTGTGTATTTGTCTGTTTGATTTTACCTAACCTAATATTCTAATACTAACCTAACCTAGTGTAATACTTTCTTAATAACATTTTAAATGATGTGTTCAAGTGACAAAAAGTTAAGTTGAAATTAAAGATGTTCTTGACTCATACCATTAACATCACTGTTCCTGATATTTTCGTCATGTAACTATTTTGTCATTTTAATTGCCTCTTCAGAAGACCATCAAACCTTGTCTGATCTGAAGACACCTCCACCTTGGTGTCTCATTCGGGTACACAGTAGGTAAGCCCTTAAGTGTGTTACATGTTTCTGTATAAATTCTAATCTTAACGGCTGTCATTTGGCAGGCACCATACTCTTTTCTATTTCTTAAATGACAGATGGGATGGCCATGTAAATTATGTACCACTGTTGTCCCTACAAAAAGTGATATTTTAAAGCATTATCGACTGCATCATGGAACCTTTGGACACAGTCATGCCTTGCCCTGTATACATGTAGACTGCCCCTGCTCTTTTAAAAGCTGGACTGCCCTCCGCTCTCATTTGTCAAGATACCATGTGGAAGTTCAATCGCTACCACAAGTAATTCTTTCTTTCACCTGCCAATTATGTCAAGGATCTGTATTCCCTACTGAAAAGGATTATTTTGAACACATAGGTCATCATCTGAAAAATAATGAGACTATAAGGTGTGTCTTCGCAGGGTGTGATCACCAAACAAATGTATATGGGACTTTTGCAACACACAAACACAGGAAGCATACTCCTCATACTTTACAGGATTTCAAACCAGGTATTTTCTCTCAAGAGCAGTGTAGGGAAACACTTGAAGATGATGTTGAAGACCTGATGTTGAAGCCTCTGAAGACGAGAATGATCGCAATGATGCTAATTATGCATTAACAAGCTCAGATGCGCAGTCTGAAGAAGATGAAACTCATGTGCTTATAGAGCATATAGCATCCCTCTTATTGAAATTGGAAAGTGTTCATAAAGTTTCACTTCGGTGCATTGTTGAATTGGTAGAGGAGCTTCACTTCATATCAAGTTCTGCACCCAAAACTGCCATAAAAGATATCATTGTTTCACATTTAAAGAGCAATAACAACACTATTGATGACGAGTTTGTTAATTCTCTAGTGGAAGAATTGTGCACATCCAATCCCCTAAGTACAGCATTAAGTGCTGGTGGTCCTCTTTCCTCATCATTCAGAAGAAGACAGTATTTTTAAAGAAAATTTGAAGTTGTTGAACCAGTTGAATACATCCTTGAACCAAATGAGAAGAGAAGTTTCCAGTATATCCCAATTCTTCAATCCTTGCTTCAGATTTTGAAAAATGAACATCTTAGAGAAAAAGCTAGAGTAGAGAACAGGACCAGTCATCATCTACTAAATATGGATCATATCATCATGGTACATTTTATAAAGAGAATTCCTTTTATTCTGAAGAACTAAGGATTAAACTTGTACTGTACGTAGATGACTTTGAGGTTTGTAACCCACTGGGAACATCAAGAAAAAAGCATAAAATTACAGCTGTATACTGGGTGTTGGGCAACATCTCTCCCTCATCTCGATCTACTCTTAGCTCAGTATACCTGGCACTTTTATGCAAAGCAGTTGATATCAAAAGATTTGGTTATGCTGAAGTGCTCTATTAAAAGACCTTGCTGTCTTGGAGCGTGACGGCATCTACATTTCCAGTGTTGGGCAAAATGTGAAAGGCACTGTGTTGAGTGTAGTTGCTGATAATCTTGGGGCACACTCAATAAGCGGACTTGTGGAAAATGTTTCTGGACCATTCATATGCAGATTTTGTCTTGGAGAGCCATCAGAATTCCAAAGAAAGGAGGTGAGGTTAGGTGCTTTTCCTGCTCGCACCAAAAAGGAGCATGCCACTCATTTACTGACTGTTAAAGGAAACCCTGCTTTGACACACTGTTACGGAGTAAAAAAGGCTTGCCTGTTGACTGAAAATCTGAGCTACTTCCACTGTGTCACTGGCTACCCACCTGACATATTGCATGACATTTTCGAGGGCACTGTTCCCTTGGAATTAGCTCTGTGCTTCAGTGTCTTCATTTCAAAGAAATATTTAACTCATAGTGAACTTAACAGTGCCATCACACAGTTTCCATATAAATGGGCTGACAAAACTGATTGTCGTCAGTTAGTACCCATAACGTTCTCAAAACGAAAGACAATTGGAGGGAATGCACATGAAAACTGGACTCTTACATGACTGCTGCCATTCATTATTGGCCACAGAATACCCCTGAATGATCCAGCCTGGCTTCTGCTCATGTCTTTAAAAGACATTACCGAACTTGTTGTTGCCCCAATCCATGATGATGAAGGCATTGCCTATCTTGACAATTTCTGAACACCGACACAGATTCTTGGAAGTATTTCCTAATAGAAAATTAATCCCAAAGAACACTATCCTGCTTTTGGACCAGTGGTAGCTTTCTGGAAAATGAGATTTGAGGCCAAACACAGCTACTTTAAATGGATTGTGAGGCATACTGGCAACTTTAAGAACATAATTCTATCCTTGGCTACAAAGCATCAGCTTATGATTGCCCACCACCTGCATTCCACAACAGATGTGCCTGCTCTGAGTGTCAATCAGGTGTCTATCTCCTTGTCAGTCTCATGTACAGCTGGCTAACATGGTCACCTTCCAGGGAACCAGATACTCTAAAGGCATGATTGTGGCCTGTGGTTGTACTGCTGGTCTTCCTGATTTTGCAGAGATTGTGCAGATTGCCTTTCTTGGAGAAAGTGTACATTTCATTGTGAAAACACAGATTTCCTGGTATGATGAACACTATCGGGGATTTCATCTAGAGAACACAGATCACGTAACTCTTATCAAACAACAAAACCTTGTTGATGTTTGTCCTCTGTCAGCCTATACTGTTGCAGGAAAGCGCATGGTGACATTGAAGTGCCACATCTGCCTCCAGTGCTGAGTACCACAGTATCATATCTGTTTCTTCTTCATCTCCTCTTTACCTGCAGACATGGAACAAACTGTGAGACTCTGGGTCCTCATTGAACATGAAATCAAGAAACTTACTCTCAACGGTGCCATACCCTCAACTGTGAATGAGTTGGTTGAAGCTATCAAAGATGCTTATTCCATCACCACAGAAATAAGTCTTCAGTACAAAGATAAGGACTTTGATGACTTCTTCACCCTAACCTCTACAGATGACCTGAAAGATGAAGACACACTTAAAGTAGTGTATGTACCACAAACCATAACACTAACCATTGTCCCCCAGGAGGGCACCCCCGATACTTCTGATGTGAGCTCTGTATGTGATTCGCAGTCTGTGGATTCACAAGACACTGTGATTCTGAGTCCTTCTCCCTCACAAAGGCAGGATCCATGGCCTACTGTGTTTCGCATTCCAACTTTCTCCCACAACACTGAGCTGGCTTTGACACAAGGCAATGAGATTTATTTAAGAGATGGTACACCACTGACATCACCACATGTCAAGCATGACATTCTGGAGCACCTGGCAGAGGCAATCTTTTCCTACACGGCTTATCCCAATGATGCCCAGAGGTCTGCAGTAGCACAAGCGCTAATCAAGAAGCATCCGTGCTTGAAGGAACCTGGCTCTTTTAATGGATGTTACGGGTGGCAGCAAAGCCTGAAATACAAATGTGGAAACTACCGGACAAAACGTAAAGCACTGGGAAGCCCTGAACTCCTGATAAACTCACTGAAACACAAGAAGGAGGGTGACAGAAAAGCTGCAAAAAAATGTCAAGAGACCAAGGAAGGCAGAAGTTAATTATCTCCCCCCACACCCAACTGGTGAGACAGACAACACTCTTGAGGGTGTAAGACTTGACCTTATTGAAGCCAGAAAGAAAAAGGACAGTGTCAAGAGCATAAATTATATGATGGCCAAAACATATAGCTGGAGAAGACAGGAAGTGGTTGCCCAGTCCCCGCGGGTGGCAGAATTCAAGGAAAGATGGCCTGCCCTCTTCAAACCATTCCAAGTAAAGGAACTGATGTATGGGTTTGTAAGAGAAAGAAGGAGGGGTCCTGACAAGATTTCTTAAAACACGTATTTGATTATCATGTCAACTTTGTCTAAATTCCTCTTAATTGTGAAACAATTACCTCCTATGACAAATATTCAAAGCACACACACTCTGCATCTGCATGATCTTTTTAAGATCTTCCATTTATGTGGAAGAAAGTTAAAAAAAATTAAAAGTGTCTCTCACTTTGTGTGAGTGGTTTCCAAGTTAGCTGCAAAAGCAATTACACATTCACATAAAGTAAAAAAACGTCTCTTCAGTTATGGTGACACATGTCAACCACAGGCAAACTGTATTGACAAAGAGGAACATTGGGCACAGTTGAGACCATGACTGTTCAAAATTATACCCTACTTCCAGGCAAGTGAATTATTTTGACCTTCCCCCATTTTATTTCAGTGTCTCAATTTTCAGTGAAATTTTGGCACTATATTGTATCCCAAAAGTTCCCACAATGCAACAAAAAAACTGTGACACTGTACCTGTCAGTGATGGAACAGATAATAATTCTGTCATTCATGTGTTTCAGAAATCCCAATTTACTACTCCCTATACAGTAAACTACTGAGTGTTAATTATGTAGGGAATAGTGATAAAGTGAATGAGAGGGTGATTTTGGTGACCCTAAACAGACTATTTGTTTAACAATTTGCTTAACAACATGTACAGCAGCATCACAATTTACAAAATAGGTTGTACACAGTGGAGCAGTATTGGGTTGTACTACAGTAAACTGGCTGGTGGCTTATTTTGTACACCTTCAGTATGTCTCAAGTAATCTCCAAAATAAATTGTCTTACAGATAAATGAGGAGTTCCGCATCAAAAATGTGTTGATGGAACTGATACAGGTGAGGTAAAAGTGGTACATATTAATTAATTGTGTAGTTTCTTGTTCAGTTATCTTGCCTGAATTGGGTGGATGTTAAACAAGTTTTAAGTAGTTTCAAATGGTTTTCCTCTCTTAGCTGGTTATATTTGTAAACACATGAGCTAAGAGAAAGAAATTATTAAAGAGGTAATAGAGATTTTAGGTTTGCAATTTTTTTTTTTTTCATTTTTTGTCTTATTTATTCTAGGACCCATGTGCCTCTGTGGTGAAGAAGAGAGAGGTGACTCTGAGATGCCTCATTGAGTATATGGGAGAGAGTGGACAGGATCTCATCTCTGACTATCAAGTAAGTGTAAAAGAAATAGTTTGACATTTTGGGAAATGTATTCTCAGAATGAGGTATCTCATGTCTATGTGGTAAAGGGGACAGACATATTGTGCACATTTCCAGGTCCATATTTTTTATTCTTGGGCTCTACTGGAATATCTTTGCATGCTTTACAGTTGACAAAACTTTTATTTGTCATATCCTGACCCTTCATGCAGCTCTTAAGCTCCTGTATCTTTGGCCAAGAAACAGTTACAGCACATAATTCCCCCTGAAACCACATGTCACTTTTACATTTCTGATTAACAATGTGTTGTATTTCACTTGTTATGTTAATTTAGGCATTTTAGGCATCTTCCATAGTTTTATATAGCACATTTCAGCAACAAGGCAAATCAAAGTGCTTTATATAAAACATAAAAAGCATCGAGAGAAAGTGAAAAAGATAAAATACATATAAAAGGACAAGCAAAATGCATTGCATTAAAAGAATCAAATCAAGTAAAATAGAAAGATATTTTTACCGCCCTAAAGGAAACACAGAATCAAGCGGCGTTACTTTTTGGTATTGAGTAGTCACTCTCACACTGATGACACTGTCAACCAGTATACGATTAAGTGTGCCTTACCTCTCCAAAGATAATCACAACTTAAAAGACTTTTGCCGGCCTGGTGACACTGTCAACCAGTATACGATTAAGTGTGCCTTACCTCTCCAAATATATATTAAGGTCTGCAATAAGAAAAGCCAAATCTAATTATGCCACAAAACTAGAACAACAAATTTCAACCAATGACGCAAGAATCATCTGGAAAAAACTTCGGAACATCACCAACTACAAAAAGAGACCCACCCCCACACTGGACGTCACCAGTCCCACCACCTTCACTCCCTATTCCTCCTCCATCCCCCCCATTTTACATCCAGGAGGAAGAGGTGAGGACCACTTTCAGAAGACAGGAAAAATAAAGCAGCAGGCCCAGACAGCATCAGCCCAACTGTGCTCCATCACTGTGCTGCAGAACTGGCCCCTGTTTTCACCAACATTTTTAACACCTCCCTCTGCCAATGTTCAGTGCCCCACTGCTTCAAACAAACCACCATCATCCCTGTGCCTAAGACCAACAATATCTCCTGCCTCAATGACTACAGACCAATTGCCCTTACATCCGTGGCCATGAAGTCATTTGAGCGCATCATCCTCACTCACCTGAAAACCAGCACCACTCCCCTCATGGATCCATATCAGTTTGCCTACAGAGACAACAGGTCTGTGGAGGATACAGTCAACTCAGCTATCCATCACATGCTGCAACACCTGGAGACCCCCAACACCTACGCCCGCATCCTGTTCATAGACTTCAGCTCTGCCTTCAATACAATTAACCCAGTCAAAATCTTCAATAAACTACTGGACATGAACACTGACCCCTGCATCTGTCACTGGATCCGCAGCTTCCTCTGGAACAGGCAACAGAGGGTAAAGATAAACAACACCACATCTCACCCTCTGTACCTCAGTACAGGAGCACCCCAGGGCTGCATCCTTTCACCCTGGCTATTCTCTCTCTACACAAACCATCTCACATCCCAGTACAGCTCCATCAACATCTACAAATATGCGGACGACACAACCATCATAGAACTCATCTTAAACAACAACGAAACAGAATACCGTGCACAGATAAACCATACAGTTACCTGGTGTACAGACAATAACCTTCTACTTAACTCATCAAAAACTCAAGAACTCATTATCGAGTCACACTCCAAAACCCCTGTACTCATCTCTGGCGAACCCATATCCATCACTGACTCATTCAAATTTCTTGGCACTCACATAAGCAATAACCTTAAGTGGAAGACCAACACAGACCACATCTTCAAAAAAGCCCAGCAAAGACTATTCTTTCTCCGTCAGCTCAAGAAATTCAGAGTGAGGAAACATCTCCTGCTCCGTTTCTATTCAGCCATCATAGAAAGCATCCTCACTTCATCCATAACAGTCTGGTACAGTAGTTTGGACACTCACTCCCGGAATAAATGACAGCGCATTGTCAACAAATCATCCAAAATCATTGGCATCCCCCTCCCATCAATCGAATCACTTCATCACAAACGGACAGTGAAAAGGGCAAGGAAAATAATTTCTGACCCCACTCACCCAGCACACCATGTTTTTCAGCTGTTGCCCTCAGGGAGGTGCTACAGTTCTCTGCTCACCAAAACAACCTGTTTTAAAAACAGCTTCTTTCCAACTGCCATACGAACTCTGAACTCCCTCTGACAATTCCATTACGTCTATGCTGTGTCTATGGTGTTTTGTCTCATATTCAGTCATTTATTACTATGGCCATGAAACGTTGTGCAATATATGTTATGTTTACTGTACTGTGATGTGGGTCCTGTAATGTATATTGTACTGACTGTATGTTGTACTGATGTTTTTATGTTTTTTTGTTGGAACCTTGCTTAATGTATTGAAAACAAATTCCACCAGCCTGGCTGTGTGGTCATTAAAGAATCTAATCTAATAATCACAATTTAAAAGACTTTTTGCCAGCCTGGTGACACTTGTCAACCAGTATACGATTAAGTTTGCCATACCTCTCCAAAGATAATCACAACTTAAAAGACTTTTTGCCGGCCTGGTGACACTGTCAACCAGTATACGATTAAGTTTGCCTTACCTCTCCAAAGATAATCACAACTTAAAAGACCTTTTGTCGGCCTCACCGGACAAAAATATGTATAGCACTATAAATTCGGAGAGTGAACTCCCTCAATTCTTCCTTTCAAAAGGAAATCATTTTTGATGAGATCATGAAGGATTCTTAGAAGGAGCATAGATTGTTTCCGGTGGTCTTACCCCGCCGCATAGGCAGGCCCCACAGCCCTTATAGGACTTGTCAAATGTTCCTTTAGAACAATACACAGATCAGCTTAGCAATTACAATTATAAACTTCAAGCAATCCTTCAATTCTCAATATAGGTTTGTGGATCCCATCAGAGCAGAGAAACTACTCACCAGAGTTCCTCTCAACTCCTGTTGGGATCCTGTTCGTGACGCCAATTGATGAATAATTTTGTAAAATAAAACCCACTAAGTAATAATAATAAAAATAAAGTTCATTAAAGAGCTAAGAGAATAGAACACAAAAATTGGCTAAAATAGAATAAGACAGGTATAAAATACAAGAATAAAAGTTAAAGTGCAGTGTAAGAAATGAATAATTATTTGATTTAATAAAAGGCAGTGTCAAACAAAAGTCTTCAGCCTTGATTTAAAAGAACTGAAAGTTGCAGCAGACCTGCAGTTTTCTTGGAGTTTGTTCCAGATATGTGGTGCATAAAAACTGAACGCTGCTTCTCCATGTTTAGTTTTGACTCTGGGGACAGAAAGCAGACCTGTCCCAGACGACCTGAGAGGTCTGGATGGTTCATAACGTAGCAGAAGATAAGAAATGTATTTTGGCCCTAAACCATTCAGTGCTTTATAAACCAACCGTAGTATTTTGAAATCAATTCTTTGACAGACAGGAAGCCAGTGTAAAGACCTCAGAACTGGAGTGATGTGATCCACTTTCTTGGTCTTAGTGAGGATTCGAGCAGCAGCGTTCTGAATCAGCTGCTGGTTTTTAACATTACTGATTGAGGCTGAGCACTGACTTTTAATCGTTCTTCCTTGGCTCCAGAAACAATTACTTCAGTTTTATCTTTGTTTAATTGAAGAAAATTCTGGCACATTCAGTCATTGATTTGTTCAATGCACTTACTCAGCGCTTGTATGGGATTATAGTCCCCTGGTGATATGGTTATGTAAATTTGTGTGTCGTCTGCATAATTATGGTAACATATTTTGTTGTTTTCCGTAATCTGAGCCATGTAGATGTTGAATAGAAGAGGCCCCAGAATGGAGCCTTGGGGAACTCCGCATGTCATTTTTGTCCGCTCAGATGTGTAATTACCTATAGACACAAAGTAGTCCCTGTCCTTTAAGTAGGATTCAAACCAATTTAGTACTGTGCCAGAAAGTCCCACCCAGTTTTCCAGTTGGTCTAGTAATATGTTGTGGTCGACCGTGTTGAATGCAGCCCTGAGATCCAGTAATACTAAGACTGAAATTCTGCCACTGTCTGTTTAAGTGGATGTCATTGAAGACCTTAACAAGAGCAGTCTCAGTGCTATGGTGTGGTTGAAATCCTGACTGGAAGACATCAAAACAGTTGTTTAGTGCCAAGAAGTTGTTCAGCTGTTGAAAAACAGCTTTTTCAATGGTTTTACTTAAAAATGGGAGGTTTGATGGCCTATGTGCCTATAATTGTTCATTAGTGACGTGTCTAGATTGTTCTTTTTTAAGAGTGGCTTGATGACTGCAGTTTTCAGGGCATGTGGAAAGATACCTGAGAGACATGAGGAGACATGTTTACAATTTGTAGAAGGTCTGAGGCCATGCAATTTGAAACATTTTTGAAAAAGCCTGTTGGCAGAATATCAAGGCAGCAGGAGGAGGATTTCAGATGTTGTATAATGTCCTCCAGGTATTTATGGTTGATTGGATAAAATTGTGTCATGGTATTTGAATTGATTTTAAGTGGCACAGGGACAACACATCCTGTACCTATGGAGGCACTGACTGCTTGTCTAATTTTCAGAATTTTGTCAGTGAAGAAGGAGGCAAATTCATTGCAGGCCCTGGTGGATAGAAGTTCAGAGGCTACTGACACAGGAGGGTTTGTTCAGAGAAAAAAGACCGCCTTGCATTTCTCAGTTCCAAATTATAAATGCGAAGTCTCTCTTTATAGATGTCATAATGAACCTGGAGATTTGTTTGTTGCCACCTGCGTTCAGCCCTTCGACACTCTCTTTTTTCTATTCTTACCAGCGTGGCATTTCTCCATGGAGAGCTTTTCTTACCAGAGACAACCCTCACCTTAGTGGGTGCAATGGCATCAATAACATTTGTAATTTTAGAATTGAAATTATCTACAAGCTCATTGACTGAGACCCAAGAGAGGGCGGGTGTGGAAGAGAAAGCCTGAATAAATAATTCACTGTTGTTTTCAGTGATATACCATTTTGTGATTACCTCTGTTTGAACATTTGTGTGCACGGAGATAGTACTCTTAAAGAAAACACAGGAATGATCAGAGAGAGCAACATCAGTCACCACAACCTTAGAAATGTTCAGACCCTTGGAGATAATTAAGTCCAGAGTGTGCCCCTTGTTGTGTGTGGGCTCCGTCACATGTCAGTCCATAGTTATCAAGTACACAACACAGTTCTTTAGTCCCTTTGTCCTGGGGGTTGTCAACATGGATGTTAAAATCACCAACAATAACTACAAAGTCAAAGTCAATACAGAGTATAGACAGCAGTTCAATAAAGTCATCAAAAAAGGTTGCACAGTATTTAGGTGGCCTGTAGATATTTAGGAACATAGCTCGAGAAGAGGAATTCAACTGAAGAACCACATATTCAAAAGAAGCAATATTTCCATAAGATATCTGCTTGCATTGGAGGGAATCACTAAACAAAATGGCAACTCCACCTCCTTTCTTATGCACTCTAGCTTCACTCATAAAACTGAAGTTGGGAGGGGTTGACTCGATAAGAACAGCTGCACTGTTATCTTGGTCTAACAAGTTTCAGTTAAAAACATAAAATCAAGATTGTGCTTGACAATAAAATCATTGATTAAAAATGTTTTTCCTGCCAAAGACCTGACGTTTAATAAAGCTAGATTTAGTGTGTTAAAAGCATTATCTGCCCAATTTTTTGGGACAGGCTGTGGCTGACGAGGAACGGATGCTAAATTTGATAAATTTGCAGAATCGGTTGAATTTGTTCTCCAGTTGCACACATGGTTGTTGGGGAGGTTTGTTGCTAGTTCTCCCTTTTGCAGCTGTCCACGGCTGTGTCCTGCTAAGTACAGGGGTTGAATTGATAATTCAGGCCAGCTGGTTGCATCACAAATCTCAGGGCGCTGGGCTCTGCCTGTTACTTGTCCTCCCATTTCCCAGGGAAATGATTTACTCTTAGGCTTTGCACCAAAAGAGTTCCAGGGAGGACTACCACTTGTAGATTTATTACCCGGTACACAGCCCTCCTGTTTTTTGGTAGTCTTGTTGGTGCTAATTAGCTGTGTGTTAGCATGCTCTTGTACACTGTTTTGAGTCCATGGTAAAGTGGTGTGGTTCCCACATAGTCCATTTTCTTCCACGTTCACTTGGTTTCCAGCACTGCAATCTTCTGTAGAAGTTTGTGGTAGTCGTCCGTGGAGAAGGGGGGCATCTTGCTGCTAATTAAGCTAAGTACCACGTTTCCAGTCACTGCAGTACAGGCTTGTGCTGTTGGTAGGCCACGCTCACGTAGTACTGAGGAGGTCATACAAATGTTGAAATATGGCAATAGCCTACTATATCTACAAAGAATTACAGTCCCAGTGATTTATAAGTATCCAGGAGCCGCTGCACGTAGTTTGTCACATAAGAAAAACAAGAATATCAGCAGAAAAATGCAAACAGAGGTGAGAGCAAGCAGCAAAGCATCTGCACACGTCTGAAAGCAGGAAGCAAAAGCCACAAGGAAACCACAAGAGTGATCTTCTCATTTAACTCTTTGCTATATACACCAGCATACAGCAGTGCTTTCTGAGCACTGCTGTATGGTATCTGTTTGTGTAATAATTGGTGGCAGCAGGCTAAACATTCAAAGTAGTGCATTCAACATTTTTTGTAGTAGACTAGAGACAATGCTGAAACTGCACACAGCGTAACACCATCTACACATAAACAATTAGATGTTTGTATACCCTTTGAATAGATGTACCTGCGCACATCATGTGCAGTAGCTGCAAGGCTTTTTAAAAATCACAAGATCTCGACAAAATCTCAAATTAAGAATTCTTATGGAATTATTTACATTTTTATACTGGGCTCTACAGATGTGATACGTTTTGCTCCAATGAACCTGAAGCATTACCTGAAATAGATAACATAAAATCCAATTTATTTGTATCTTTCATCAACAAATGAGACCGTTTGTCTTCATTATTGTGTTTTATTTGTATGTACAGGGAACAGCAGAGGTCGACGTGCAACAGGACCTTAACATGCACAGCATGAAGATTTATGTTTGCCATGAGCCAGATGCAGTGGGCATCATCATCGAGGGCATCCCAGTGCTTACTGATGTGGACAATGTGGCCAGAGCATGCTGCCTTCTTCTTGGCCTGACATACGCTCTAAACCTGGTATCCTTCAAAACTGGCCAAAACCTTTGAAGTCTTTCAAAGACTGTTTGTGGTCAACTCAAAATATGCAGAAGTTCACCCAACTCCTAAAAAATGCTTGGAAAATGTTGCTTGCTGTTGTTTTTTTGTTTTTTTAAGTTTTATCAAAGTTTATCAAAGTTTTTAAGTGTTCTGACTCTTATTCCCTCTACAGGCCACAGGGTGACAACTGACTCAGAGACTTTTATACTAAAATAATAACAATAATGTTGTAATAACACCAACTCAGATTTTTACAGTAAAATAATAATAATGTTGTAATAACACTCACATTGCTTGTTTCCTTGTTTCCGTCCTTCTGCTCTGTGTCTCAAAATGGAGTCTGAACTAAGTTGCTTCACACTTCACTGACACTCCTCTCTGCTGCATTTCCTGCAAATGTCTTGATCAAGCTGAAGTCACATGTGCACATCTGTGTATGTGTGTAAGATTTGTGAAAAATGCGGAGGAGGAGGCCGGGCCTCATTTCTGAGAGGAAGTATGTTGTTTGTTATTATAGTATATATGGCCTGATGAAGACTATAGTTGAAAAGCATTAGCGTAGCCCATATATTAAAGGCTTTTTAACTTTTTCAACAGAGAAGTGTGCCTTGGACTGTTCTTTTGGGGAGATCATCCTTCTTAACCACAAATAATGAGCTTCATTCCCCCTTTTTTGCCTGTTGATGTGTAAACCTTGACTCAGAGACGGATTGGCCATCTGGGAGTTGTGGAAAAGTCCAGAACGGCCGTTTGTTCCAGGATGGATGCCGGCCGCCGGCCTGGCCCTTTTTATGACCCTGTGCTATGCTTTGTGATACTTTGGGACACTTTGATGTTCATTTTATGATCATTTGGTGCTTTGGTGTTTTCTGGGGTACTTTAGGGCATTTAGCAATACTTTTTAATCTGCTTTGTGGTACATTATGATACTTTGTGGTACTTTGGAGTACTTTTGGGGTACATTAGAATTAGAATTAGAATTGCAGGGGAAAGATCACATCTATCAACGTTCTCTTTTTTGAAAAAGTAATTCAGTAACTTTTACTTTTACAGTACATTTTAAATGAGCTTCTTTTTACTTAAGTAGATCTTTACACCAGTACTTTTACTTGTATTTGAGTAAAATACCAGCAAAGTAATAGTACATCTACTTGGACATTCTGGTAGTCTTTCCACCACTGGATACTACACACCTTTCTATCAGTGCTAGTGTACTGCTGGTCTATAAATCATAAATATTGGAAGTGAATAAACAGGTCCTGTACATCTTTCTATCAGTGCTAGAGTAGTGCTGATCTATAAACAATAGATATTATGAATAAAAAATTGAACTTTTCACCTCTCAGCGGGTAAAAATAAAGGAAATATGAAAGTCAGAATTCTGAGATATGAAGTCAGAAGTGTGAGATTTAAAGTCAGAATTGCAAGAAAAAGTCAGAATTGTGAGATATAAAGTTCAAATTGTGAGGGAAAAAAAGTCAGAATTGAGTTGGTTTTTATTTTATTGAGTGGAGGAATGGGTTTCCATACAGTAGGTCTCCCTGGCTCCTTGTCCTCCTGCCCTGTGACTCTGTCGGAAAAGGGGGGGGGGGGGGGGGGTTTCCACATGTGAGAAGCACAGAGAAAGGGGCAACGCACTGTGCAAACAATCTCATTTGTGTTTTGCATTTGCTCAAATAGTTTTGCTCGTATCGCTACAATTTATTAACTATTCGGATTTGCCTAAAATAAAATTATACATATTTATATTGGAAGGGGCATTTTGTTCAGTTAGGGTCCCCCCCCCCCCCCCCCCCCCCCCCCCCCCCCCCCCCTCTCCCCCCCCCCCCCCCCCCCCCCCCCCCCTCTCTTCAGTTGCTTCAAGGACATTAAGACGGCCATCGTCATAGCAACATTCAAGTATCTAATTCCTTTTTCATGCCGAAAATGAAAGATCTCATTGTCGGAGGTCATGGGTAAAAGTCTTTTTTAGTAAAAAACGGCAGCGCGCACAACTCCAAATCTTAAACAATGTATCGGGTGCACGGTTGAAGCAAAGATCAAAACAAACGGAACACCGGCACTCACAGAGAATTAATCTTCTAATTTATTGTGGGCAAAAAAACGAACGCGTTTCAGCTAGAAGCCATCATCAGCGTAATCAAAACAGCCGAACAAGGACTTTTTTTTATATACAGGTGAGGTTCAAACACCAACCAGAAAAGAGAAAACATAATTACATAATAGGATCCATCTGTGAATGAACCGCCCAAATACAGCCTCTCCTAATGAAGGAGGTGGGGCCGCGATAATCAGAAAAAACAATGGCTGGTGTCACAAGTTGAAAAGTAATAAATAAATGAAACTGGATGCCCAGGACTGGAAACATATAGCAAGACACTATAAAAAGAGCTATACAAACCAAATTAGTAACTGAAGATGCACACACATAAAAAATATCAACTAATGAATGCTCTATGTAAATAGAGGGCTCAAAACTACTCAATAATAGAAAAAAAGAGAAAAAGACTCTGAAACAGAATATATCTATATATAATGGGGACTCATAGCCCACAATAAATTAGAAGATTAATTCTCTGTGAGTGCCGGTGTTCCGTTTGTTTTAAAAGTCTTTTTTGCCACAGGTGTTCTAGAGGAGAGAGGGGAGGAGCCAAAACTCTCTCAGACCCCATACTAACAAATCATAAGAAGAACAGAAAATGGTTTATTTCTCTTAACAGCAGTACTTTTAGGATTCCAACCTGTTTTAACTGTGACATCAACATGCTGTTATGTGTCTAGGGCTTGTTTATTGTGTAGAGTGAGTTTTAGGTAGTATGTGGTGTTTGTTTTTACTGTGAATTAATTTGATTTGTTATGATGGTTTTATGCTTTTTTTTTTACTGTGACATCAACCTGCCAACGGACAACAGATGAAAATTAGCCTGGTGGCTAAATCTGGCATATTTAGAGTTGGTTTTAAATTGTTCATTAATATGCACCGTCCCTATTAAAAATAAATAAACAAATTTGTAAATAATACCCCTGTCAAGTTCTTCTTGAAGAGCAATCTGGGAGCAGGAGGGAGCCCTATCAGCCTCCAAAAGACTTCAAGCAAACTTCATTTGTGCCTCTAAATAGTACATTCAAAATTCCTAAATGGCGGCACAGCGTTTAAGGATTAAACCCTTCAAATGCTAAAATCATTCCACTAGTCATTCCACCATTGGGGAGCCAGGAGAGAGCAGGAAAAAACACCACCAAAATTGTTATGTGGATTTTGTGCAGACAAAGGGAATCATTAGGAGAAAGAGAGATTTAACTCCACGCTTAATTTGCATCGGTACAAAGACTTGCCGATATGAACAGATTCATTATATTGGAGAAGAAGCAGGGAGTAAATTAGCCATAAGAGAATTTAATCTACCATGAATTGATCCTATAAATATATTCTTAAAGACCATATTTCATTTTCTGCTCTAGGGAAAAAATCCTTTTACAGCACTGCCGAAAACCCTCAGCCTCTGTCCTGCCTGACAAATCCTGATATCTCTATTAGAAACCTACAGACACTGTTAGCTTAACAGTCTATGTGTGTTTGTGCATGTGTATGCATGTACAGTATATACTGTATGTTTGCATGTAGAGCATGTTTCATCACATGCATGCGTACATGTACAGTATGTGTTGTACGCAGATGTAAATGCATGTGTGTGTGCACGCATACATGTGCACATCTGCGGTGTGCATGTATCAGCATGTGAATATGTATGTGTTCATGCCTGTTGAAATGTGTGTGCGTGTGCACATGTGTGTGTGCAGGTATCTCTCTGTTAAGACCTTGACGGTGACATTGAAACACTTAACACACTTTTAATGGAGTCTGTCTTTGTTCAAGATGGCTCCAAGATTTGCCACCGAAGCTGTGCGCTGACTGCGGGACTGAAAAACCAAAACATCTAAAAATGTAAAAGAAAATGTGGAAAAGCACATTGCAAATATTTGGAGCGGGGAGCACTGAACATTCAGCATTGCATAGTTAATTCTGGCAGGAGACAAGGCGGAGTGAGAGGTGTGTGCATGTGATTGGGATGTATAAAGGAAAGGTGCGCAGGACCTGGC
This sequence comes from Centroberyx affinis, assembly GCF_046629955.1. Lineage (NCBI taxonomy): Eukaryota > Metazoa > Chordata > Actinopteri > Beryciformes > Berycidae > Centroberyx > Centroberyx affinis. The sequence goes on along the minus strand of NW_027279027.1, from coordinate 132,021 downwards.
CAGTTATATACATCTGAAAATTTCATACGCACTTTTCATGTTTTGTGTGTATGCAGACGTTTATACATGAGGCACCTGATCAGCCATGAATAAATAAATAAATATGCACAGAAATTATTAAATAAAATCTGACATACATTAATGAGAACATCCTGGCATCCAGGTGGCTCAGTGGTCTAAAGCAGTGGTTCTCAACATGGGGTCCGGGGACCACCAGGGGTCCTTGAGGGAGTTCCAGTGGGTCCCCAGCAAATTGATGAATTGTTAGATTTCACCATTATTTAATTAACAAGAAGTTAACACAATTAGAGAATGTAGAAGAATGACTGTTTTGATCATAGTTTCTCTGTTATCTCTCTACCTACAATACAGATAGTCATGGAATTCTGGACAAAATCATATCTAACAATAAAAATATTCTCAGATTTGGGTCCAAGAGTCAAAATCTCATCAAATGGGGGTCCGTGGCTCTAATGTGGACAAAATTAGGGGTCCTTCATATGAAAAAGGTTGAGAATCACTGGTCTAAAGCACATAGCATGTAAACGCAGGTCAAATCCAGGCCAAGACCTTTGTCACATGCCCCCCCACCCCTCGCCCTCTCCCAATCTTTCCTGTCTCTTTCAACTTTGTAATAAGTATTTGTAATAATAAACAAATAAGGAAATAACCAGAGCACCCGGAGGAAACCCACGTGAACACGGGGAGAACATGGGGAGGGGAGACTCAAACCCACGACAGATGTCTTTAGCTTTCATCATCTTCCAGATTCAATTGCTCTTTATTAAGATTGCACTGATGCAATGCATTTTCAATACAGTTACAAAATTGTATTATTCACATATTCATCATGCCCTTCAATTTGAAATTCACATTTAGAACGTTCCGAAAAGGTTGAATAAAAAGACATACAAAAAAATCAATAAATACAGTAATATGCATCGTTCATTTATGTGAAAAGGTCTAGAACATTTCACATGTAGGATATATGTTTAAACGATCTATGTGACAGCATACAAAGATTTACACTGTGCACAACAGACAAATACACCACTATTTACAGATATTAGTTTGACAGATGAAAAAACTGGTGCTGTATGGCTTCTGTTGGTTGGAATCGCCTCTAGACTCATTTTCTTCATTAGTGAAGCCCATCTCTGCTATTGATTCACATTGTACAATCAGTCTGTCTAGCCCAATAGACAGAGTAACAATGGATACCTTTAGATACACACCGGTCCAGATTACAATATGAGAGCACTGTGAGAATATTGTATGGCTCATACAAGTGTCTTAATATAATTCTATTCCAGTGATTATTATGTGGTGGGCTGGGATCGGACCGGTTCAGATGAAACTTGAATGATCCCTGTGGGGAAATGAGGTTGTCATACAGAAGAATAAGAGAGACAGTGAGACATAGAGACAGACAGATATGTAGACGGGGCGACAGACAGCCATACACATCAACTGTCTCTCCCCCACAGAGAAGTTCTCTCCGTTCTCCATCACCTCCGCCTGTAGCTTCCCTTCCAGCCTGGAGATCTGAGGAGAAACACAGGACTATTAGCACTACTACTACTTATATTAATACTAGTGCTGCTACTACTACCTATTTTGTAACTGTATTTACTGTGCCCTGTTCTGGACAAAGGGGAAAATGTTGTTTGAATAACAGAATGGGATAGTATGTGATGCCCCATCTTTGCCCCGCTGGCTGCTGTGAACAGCTGCCAGACAGCAGAGCAAGCATTTACTGTTTAGTCTGTACTGCCCCCGTCAGGAAGAATTCAGTTTTGCAGTCTAACCTTGGTTTAGAGGTTTTGGCTTTGGAACAACCTGTCTGAGGAGTTTAGGGTAGCAGAATGAGTATCCGCTTTAAATCACTTCTGAAAACCTTTATTTTTTTATGTGATATAATCCCATTATTTTTAGTATTGTTTTAACCTGCAAATATTTTTTATCTTGTCATTCTCAAAATCTGTAAACTATTTAAAAAAAAGTGCTATACAAAATTATGTTATTATTATTACTGCTACTACAAGTGCTAGCACAAATATTACTACTAATAATAATACTAATTATACAACAGGTAGTTCCGACCAAGCAATCTGATTGGTCAACTAGACATTTAGAACGTGCTCAAATCAGCATGACAGCACACCTAGCCGTGCTCATCACTAAATATTACTCCGCCATATATTATCATACAATATATTTAAATATAACGCTACGTTAACTCTGTTCAGCCTTGATATTACCAGACGCTCTGCATCCTCCATCAGCTGTGCCGGTGAGTCGGTGACACGGCGCTACTAGCTTAAAAATACATGTGAAGTTCGCGGACATAGTAACTAAATCTGTCCATGGAAAAATTATTTTTTTCAGCAGATATCTTAGTTACAACAAGATTGAGCTAGCAAGGCAGTTTTGTGTTTATATGTGTGGTATTTATTCAGTTTGGGCAATCCCGCGATCTCTAGAGAGCATTAGCTCAAGTTGGCTGGCTGACTCAACAGGGACTAGAAATCGTCTCTGTTGCTAGGTCGTTACTAAGGCTCCGCCTACTTGCTGGAGTAGTAAACTAAGTTCCATTACATAGGAGTCTACTGACGTGCTGATTGTTTTCCAGTTATTAGTCAGACCCCATGTATTTCCAGGGAAACGGAGATAACACTAGCAAAAAGTTTTTTATTTTGAGAGCGAATTGCCCCACAATATGAATACATTTTGTTTATATCTTTTATTTTGTTGGTAACTGTTGTATAATCGCAATATTACACTCGAGGGTGTGCGTTACCGTTACGGACCTCGGCGCAAGTGCCTCGGTCCTGACCGCATCACTGTCGTGCCAATAATGACGGTAACGCACACCCTCGAGTGTAATATTGCTTAATTCCACTACTCTTACAACTAACACTACTGCTAACTAAGGATTACCAACAATTCCACCATCACTATGACAACCGCTACTACTACTACTACTACTACTACTACTACTACACCACTTCTACTACTTCTACTTAGCGGTGGGTGATATGGACAAAAAATATATGATGATATTTTCAGATACTACCATGATTCAGGATATGTGGATTATTGTTTATATGTTATGTATATTACACAATTAAAAGAATAACAAAGACAATGAGGAACGGTCAAAGTATGTTTTCAGACCTATATTGATGAATTCTAGTTTAAAAAGATAAACAAGCACTTTGCCATTTTTTAAATGGTGAAGTTAAAGGACTACTTGGATTGGTACCAAAATCATCTCTGTGTCTCCAGTAGATAGCTCTGTCTGGTGCACATGCATAATTCAACAAAAAGAATGCACTTTTTTTTTTGCATTTCTAAGAATTCACTTTAAATGGCAGAATATCTCTTCCTGTGAGACTTTCAGTGTAACTTACTTTGTTTACACAGAAAGTGAGTGAAGTTAAACAGACAGCAATAGTTTTTTGTGCTGTTGATTTGTAATGGACGTAACTGATGAAGATTGAGAGTTGGTTTACAGAAGTTATGAATCTATAGGCCAGAGATTCCTGGACTTGGACTTGGATGGCAATGACAAGGACTTGAACTCTGACATGATCACTTGAGACTTGAGTCGGACTCAAGTCTCAAGTGATCGTGTATTAAATAAACGTCAAATACATTTTTTTGAATTTTTAAATAGGTAGGTAATGTGTTTTAGTATACATAGTAATGTGTTTTTAACTGATTTCAACTGATTTATAACAGATATTAGCGTTCTGATGCAACTTTGCAAACACAATTATAGGCTCCTCATTTACAGTGATGGATAACCTTTACCAACTGAATTAGAAGTGTCCGGAGTTGTTTTCTATGCGGTATGGCAAAACTGATTTAAAAATATAACAGTCAGAATTAACATTAAAGGGATGGAAAACAAACAAAAAAATTAAGAAAAAACTAGGTGGGTGTCAGGGCAAAGTCAGATGGCAAGGGAAAGTTTATCTGTAATAACCACTAGACCAAGTGAAAGAAATGCACAATATGCTAGTTGAGTATGGATGTGTGTAATCAATATAGCTATGTGTGTAAAATGTTGGAAGGTTATGATGGTGGTTTCCTAATATTTCAGACTTTCTGTCAGCTTATTATCAGCTATGTGTTAGCTAGGACAAAGGCTGTCATTACCTTAGCAACCACACACTGAAACGGTCTATAAATCTACTGAGTTCCAAGCTGTACTGGGTAACGTAAGTTTTCTGTACTTTCTTTGCCCCTGATTAGCTTTTTCACACTTAACACATGATGCACTTTGTGAGCGATTTAAATGCTTTGCCATCGCAATGTAACAAGAAATGAGAAATCTAACAAGTAGTTGTGTCCTGCCATGGCATTTAGGGCTATGATTACAAAATAACTGATGTGATGGAAATTGTTCACTTTGTTCTATTTGACATTCCCTACACTTGACTGCAGATATTTCCTTGAAGACATTCCGCAAAGTCGGAGAAATCGGGGTCCATCATCGAACCACGAGTCCCCAAGTAGTAATTCCCCCCCTGAAGGGTGAGGAGAATGGTATTTTCTAGTAGTACTGAACACCTGAAAGCTGGCATTAATGGTATTTTCATGTAGGAAGCCCGTACCTACAATCTTTCCCATGTGACATGAATGCAGTGTGAACGCAATGAGGAGCGTAGTTTCAATAATGATGTATGCTGGTGGGCAATATGACATATTCTACATTACAACTAATATCACAATATGTCAAATGACTTGCTCTACAGCTACATGAAATGTTTCATCATGTGTGTATCAGGACTGAACGACATGTTTTTGTTTTTTTCTGGCTTTCCAACTTTCATCACCTGAAAATGATGAAATATTTTTTCCTTCCTTTCCCAGACTGTCTGTGTAGGAGCTGTGCTGATATTCCCCAGTGCTGCTCCATGGCAGAGGCATCATGCCCATTCAAACTTGCCCCCTTCATTTCCAGAAAGTGGACTTTTTGGGATATAAAATGAAACTTTTCATTCTACTAATTTACAAGATGTAGTTGTAATCATTTCAAATTGATTGAGACAAACGCATATGAGGACGGGACCTGTTCCTAGATCATACCTCTGTAAACCGCCCTCCCCCCTTTCACAGTGCAGTTGGTCAAATAACCTGCTGCAATTCATTTAGGCCTGTGTTATTATTTAGAGAGAGAGATCAAGGTCCCTTAGGCTTTCTATTGCCTGATCACACGTCAGGACTCTGGCTGAGAAAACAAACAAATAAACGTGACTGCTATGATTGGAGGGAGTCTGTGAAGAAAGGGAGAAAGTGAAGAAGATAGAAGATAGAAAGTTAATCCCCTGATGTGGAAAAAGTACAGTGAGCTGCCAGCATTGTGTCTACAAGGACAACAGTCACACAGACGAGGCTTCCCCCTCTCACCGCGCATAGTGGCCTTATTCACATCTTTTTGTTAAACAGATATGAGGAATACATGTAGGAGTTGATGGGCTATGATAAGTGAGCAGTAGTTTTACATGCACTGCTTGGAGGCTTCTCCATGTGAAAACCAAAATGCTATCTGGCCTATGTCTCAATAAGTCCATTTGGACTGAATATTATGAAAAGTAAAATGAAGCCAATTTGAGCCTTAAGTCGGTAAAACTGTAAATCATCTCTGATGTCATATGGAAGTACCAGTATTGGTTTATGCCACTTAGATACGGAAAGGGGATCAATTCTTAAGCCAGTAGAACCATATGAATCCATCAGAAATCTTTGGCACTTAAATACATAAATGTTGTTTTCAATACATACTCATGTGTCATGTGTCACGTGTGACAACATGCCCTGACGTGGGGTAAGTTGTCCCAAGTTGTCAAGTCGTATTTCATCAATAATAACTTTTGCTTCCAGTAAAATATTGAAAATGTAAAAATGCCATTTTTTAGAGCAGACCTTAATCTAGCTAGAAAACTATATATGGTATCCCAGTAGGAAGGCACTGCTGAGAAATACACCAATGAGTAAAAAGTGTGACAAAATATCCCGGTCTCCCCTAATTGTGCAGATCACCTCCCGCTCCCACAGGGACAAAGGGACTCGGGGCAAAGTCAGAAAACTGACTGGCAGCTTTAGTGTGAAGGTAGAGCAGACTCCTTCACCATAGGCTGTTTTCTCATTCAGAAACCAATTACTTTGTATTTAATCGTCAAATTCAATAAGTCAGCACCCATATTAATGTTTGATGTCATAATAATAATGACAAATACCATAAAATGTGCCATTTTCTAACTATAAACGCTGCATGTATTACACTGTGCAGAATACATACAGAACGGAGACTAAAGTGGACGTCAAACAGTAATGTGGGTGCTCACTTACTAAATTTGACGATTAAATACAAAGTAATTGGCTCAAAACAGTATTTCTACGTATTTTAAAATGTCGCTTTTATTTTGAAGGCTAAACGGCCAAACCGGAAGTCTTGTTTCTGGTAATTGAAGCTAGTCTTACCAATCGAGGCCGGGGTGCACGGCGCGCAAACGTGACGTATTTTCAAATCACGGCTAGAGTGGCGATTTCAGCTAAATAATGGTGTAAATGTCGGTCTTTTCAAGTCACTCTGGGATCGTTTGGCTTCTGGAGACTTGCATTATGCTGGACGAGCTGCATGGAGCCATTTATGGTTATTTTCCCTTATTTCTTTAACCGTGAACTCAGATCAAGTCAGGTCAAATTGTAGTCAGTGGGTTCAGGAAACAGGCGTTACTCCACTAGATGGTAGAAGAGCTCTATTCTTGTTAGGTTTTCTCTCTCTCTCTCTTTCAATTCAAGGAACTTTATTGGCATGACATACATGTGCACATGTTGCCAAAACATAGATTCAAACATAAATGAGATAGAAATAAAGTAAAATAAAATGAAATAAACTGCATATTAAAGACATAGATTCATCACATAGAATATTTAGTAACAACAATAACAGTGATGATTACAAAAAAAGCAAAGTTAAGTGAATTGGTAAATCGGAGTGTCAGTGACATCTTCAGCCAAATTGGCAATGTAAATCAATAGGTTACATTTTCCTTGATTTTCATGACTCACAACTTATTTAACAACAGAGCAATACACTGCTTTATTTAAAGGCAACAATAATTACATATTAAAGTCAACAATTTCTGTTTAAAACTATGCAGATCAAACAATCTTCATATAACCTTTATTCCTGTAGAAAACAAGAGATGTTTAGCTTGGAGGAGTGAGATTGATCAAATAAAACAAAGATTCAAAGGGGAAATATTTTAACCTGTCAATCACCAATAACTGATGAAAAACAATAATTTAATTCTGTCTAGTTAAATATCTCATTCATTTCATTTTCAAAATAAAATGTCTGTTCTTCAACATGAACAGTAAACCTGTATGAAGATGCAAACGTTAATATTCTCACTTTAAGGTGTGTGTGTGTGTGTGTGTGTGTGTGTGTGTGTGTGTGTGTGAGTGTGTGTGATCCTGTCCAGAGTGAACTATGGTTTCAGCAGCTGTCTTTGGTCACAGTGTGAGTGTTTCTCTCTCCCTCCTCTATCTGACACAGAGACACTGAGGAACCAGACCCAGACCAGAACCAGAACCCAGGGTAGAGTGGTTCAGTGAATGTGGAGTAGAAGGTGTGGAGGTGGGTCAGTGTGTCAGAGGAAACTGTGTAGAAGGACAGAGAGCCAGCAGGCCAGTCCAGATACACTGCTACTCTGTTAGAGTCAGAGGAGCAGGGGGAAGGTATGTCTGTTTCTCTGTTATTGTGACAGACAGTGTATCTATTATCATAGCAGATCAGACTCCAGGACTTGTCATTCCCTCCAAGCTTGCAGTCATCACCCCATCCTCTCCTGCTGATTCCTCTGTAAGTCACTCCTATATGAACCTCTCCTTTCCTCTCGACCTCCCAGTAACAGCGACCAGTCAGACCATTTCTACACAGCAGCTGTCTCCAGCAGTCAAATCTCTCTGGGTGATCAGGATATAGCTGCTCCTCTCTCACCTCTGTCACCTTTCTGTTGTCTTCAGACAGGATCAGCTCTCTGTGTGCTGTGTTTGGGTCCAGTGTGAGTTCACAGGCATCTGATGGAGAGAACAAGACTCAATACAGCAGCAGCTTCTCATCTAATAAACCTGTTGTGGTTGTTTGTTGATTTATTGACAGTTCATTTCTTAGCAGTTTCATGATGGCACATGATGTCAGCCATCATCCTGATTCACAGTAGGATCTGAATGAATGGAGTTCACATACTGTGGTGTAGATGGACTTTCCGTCTCAATAGTTGAATGTGTGTTGCTTTGTTTTCATGAATCAAACTAAATACACACTTACACTTCCTCACACCTGGTTTCAACCTCTGCACTCCACCATGTTCCACACTGGAGGAATAAACAGGGAATAAGTCAGATCAGCAGATTCTCTCTGATGATGGAAACATGGACATTTAATAACCTTCAATATGAAGGATTTCCACTCATATCCACCATTAAAGTCCCTGATCACGCCGGCGTGATCAAATCATGTGACTAGTTCACGACATCGCTGCGTAAAAACAAACACTGCAAACAACTTCCAGCGGAAGTGCTGGCTTCAAACTCCATGCTAGTTTTTGTTTGAGGTTGATTGACCAAGTAGAAGCGGAGATATCATAATGGGAAGTTGACACTAAATGATCTTTCCTCCTACTGTAATATTCTCAATGTTATTGTCATGCGCAGCTGCCTGACCGGCACGTCCGGCGCTCCGCTGCATTTTCCACTATATCTTTGTCGTTTTTTGTCAAAGCCTCGAATCTGCAGAATTAGTTCTACAGGATGGATTTACATATGAAGGAAGGATGGGCCAGGACAGCCAATAGAATGCATTTGTTTGCATCATGTGGTTTTGGACAACCAATAGAAAAAAAAGAAGGAGGAAATAGGGGAAATAGTAGTTTCTGATCGCCATTTGGAGTTTCTCTTTCCACAGAGTTTCAATTCACGGTAAAACATGACAAATTCATTGTTATACCTTTGAAATTATTTTTTCTGCATTCAAAACAATTCGTTCAGCATTCTTTTGTTTCTCATAATAAAGAAATCATCATTTTCTAAAAAACGATTTTCTATTCTTTGTGTGTGTTTGGGTCCTGTGTGTTGATACCGATCTCCAAGTGACTAAAAAAATGCTCAGGTCATATAGGTGAGGTTGTGCTGAAAAAAAACATACCAGGCATTGATATGGTAAACATTTTTAAGGTGGTATATAAAGGCAAAATGACAAGTATTGCAAAACGGCCAAAATAGCCCCGGGACTCCTAAGGGTTTTCAACATGAAACAGTATTCCTCAGCTTGTCAGTGTGACAGAGAAAATGTGTGTGAGCTCTCAGCCTTCTAGCAGACGTTGCCTCTCCATACCTGAGAGAGTCCAGTCTCCAGTGTGGATCCTCCAGTCCAGCAGAGAGCAGCTTCACTCCTGAGGCTCCTGGATGATTGTAGCTCAGGTCCAGCTCTCTCAGATGGGAGGGGTTAGAGCTCAGAGCTGAGGCCAGAGAAGCACAGCCTTCCTCTGAGAGCTGACAGCCTGACAGCCTGCACACACACACACACACACACACACACGCAGCAAACAGCTACATATTGTTGCATTTTCTTGCAATGATGTAATGTGAAAAAACAATATTGATAATTATCTGGGTAAAATTTTCCTCAACTTCAAAATAAAAGCAGCTCGATGGCTTCCAATAATGACCAGCAGAGTTCCTCTCTTAAAGCATAATTGTGGTTATGTTCAACGTGGGCTTTATTTTCCTAGTTTTTCCATCATGATGATTGATTGTGTTCACTTCCTTCACTGTAGAGCTTGACATAGCTTCAGTTAAACAGCAGCTGCTGTCCAACACACACACACACACAGCAAACACACTCTAACAGTTGAACCCAAAAAGCGACTGAAACAGAAACACTCACACTGCAGTTACACATATCTTTAAATAGCTGCGACTGAACAATTATCACAACATTTCAGTTCTAATAGTCCATCTGATGCTTTTCATCATTGCTCACACACTTCCTCATGGCTGCTAGTTTTCTGCTGCGTTCAGCTCATATTGGAAGAAGCAGAAGAACAGGCTTTTGTTTCATTATTCTTATTTAAAGATTATATAAGGTTATAGTGTTGAAAAATAAGACTGAGAATCAGTTTCACTCCTGCTTGTTGTCTGTTTTATTATTATTATTATTAGTTTTAAAAGTGTTAAATGAAAGTTGACTGTCTGATCTATTCTACTTTTATTCAGGAGCAAAATTAACCCTTTAAACTTGACAGAAATAGTGACTGGAGGACTGGGAGCTGAGAACTGAGGCCAGAGCTTCACAGCTTCTCTCTGACAGTTTACAGTCACTCAGCCTTAATGGACTTAATGGAGCTTGGCCAGATAGCTACTGCTGCGTCATATTGTCTGACGTTACCTTTAACTAGTTTAAATTATTCCTAGCTAAATTAGTAAGTAATTAAGTAAGCAACTATGGAATGATGCTAAGTAATTTCCCTATAAACATATGATATACAGTACATTTATAGTACAGGCAGATGGTTGCCAAGATCACTGTTCAGAGTGCCTACACTTGGCTAGCGCTTAGGCTACTTGTAATGCTAATAACTGAGCAAATTGAAGACTTCTGGTTTAGTGTTTGTGTCTTAAAAAACAAGGGGCGATGGCAACAAACATAAAAACTGCATTTAGACCAATTTTTAAGATTTTCATGACCCAAATAGGCAATTTTTTGTAACCTGAATTGCCAATTTGTTCCACGCGATCCTTTTAGGACATTATCAAGATAAGGAGGCAATACTTGTGACAGATAGCTGGACTATCCAAATATGAATCAGATTTATCGGAATCGCTGCACAGTTTGTTCAAAAAACTTTATGTATTTACCTGCAACTGTTTCTTTCAGTCCGGTTGTAGCACACTGCGCGATTGGAAGCGCTTGATTGTAATGCCAGGACTGCCCTCCATTGCAGACCAACTATATCTATGTCTGACAAAGTATAGCTAAACCTGACGCAACTCCACCTAAATCTGACAAGACGGCTAAACCTGACACATGTCCATCTAAGTCTGACAAAAGGCATCTAAGACCGATACAATTCCACCTAAATCTGACCATCTAAATCTGATGAACGCCATCTAAGTTTGATAAAGTTCAGCTAAACCTGATACAACTCCATCTAAATCTGACAAAAGACAGCTAAACCTGATACAACTCCATCTAAATCTGACAAAAGACAGCTAAACCTGACACAAGTCCACCTAAATCTGACAAAAGACAGCTAAACCTGACACAAGTCCAGCTAAGACTGACACAAGTCCACCTAGATTTGACGAAGTACATCTATGAATGACAAAGGCGGCTGAGGATGTCCTAAAAAGGCCACCGTACTCCAGTTTATTAATGTCATTATTGTGTGTGTTTTTTGGGCACTGCTTTCATATCATTACTACTACTAACAGACTGTATTCATGTCAGCCTTATCTAAAAGCAGAGTTTACAGTGTGCTTTACATGGTGTTGTAGCTCACTGAGTTGAGTGTGGCACTAACAATGCCAGAGATGCTGGTTTGATTCCTACTGGGGTCACTCATGCTGACAATGTATTCACACATGGTAGTGTGAGGTGATTTCTTCTTTAACAAGAGGTAGTTTGATATAATAATTATAATATCAAATGTAAACATGAGAAACAAGATTAAGAAGGGAGGAAAGACAAAACGCAATTACACAAAAGTCAATATGTGTTTTACAAAGTGTTTTAAAGATGATACTGAATCTGCTAGCCTAAGTCCCTCAGGAAGGCATTCCACAGTCTAGGAGCCCTGATGGCAAAATCACCTTTAGTCTTGAGTCTAGACTGAGGGAAAGTCAGACAGACCCGAACATCTCAGCTTGCTCTCAACTTATCGGGAACTAAGAGGTCCACAGTGGAATTCAGGGCCAAAACTACTTTAAATGTGCTGAGTGAAATTTTTATATTAATTCTATATCTAACTGGTGACCAGTGGAGAGACGATAAATTGGGGATATGATGATGTTACCTTACCACTGGTTCAAATCCTAGTTGCTCTATTCTGAACCAGCTGGAGATGTGACAGTGAATTATGGCTGAGACAGGAATAGAGAGAGGTGCAGGAAAGGAAGAACAGGCTTTTGTTTCATTATTCTTATTTAAAGATTATATAAGGTTATAGTGTTGAAATATAAGTTTCATTCCCGCTTGTCTGTTTTATTATTATTACTCTTTTTTTGTTATTCTGCTAATAAAAAAGTGTTAAATGGAAGTTGACTGTCTGATCTATTCTACTTTTGTTCAGGAGCAAAATTAACCCTTTAAACTTGACAGAAATAGTGATTTTACATATATGTGACCTGCTCTATCATTTCCAGTCACACTGACCCCTCAAACCATTTTGAGTTTAATGCACTGTTGGAAAGAGGAGAATTTAAGCTTTCTGGTGATATCAAAATTATCTTTGTACTCCACAGATTGAGTGAGATGCACCCCTTGATGTCTTGACTGTTTCCAAACTATGTTTTTGAGAAAAAGGGCCTCAAAGTTTAAAGTCAATTAATTAAGTGTTAAAAAGTAGTCTGATATGATATCAGTCCATTGTGCGATATTTAATAATATCAATTAAATTCAGGGTCTCTCTCTCTCTCTCTCGCTCTCTCTCTCACACACACACACACACACACACACCATATTAAGGGGAGAGAGGGACGGGGAGAAGTGTTGCCAAGTTCGTAGCAACAAAACCCTCCCAGTGCCAATTAAACCCAACCCATAAACAGTCCAATGATCAATGAAACTAGTCCAAAATAACAAACCAATAACAAAACTCCACAATACAACCCTTACAAACTTTATAAACAGCGTTTTAAGTCCTACAGCATTTATAACATTTCCAAGTACATTGAAAACCGCGAACCTGGCAACATGAGGAATGCGAGCTTTGTCAACAAACTAAGCTAGTAGTTCTGCTTGTCACCCTACCTTTACGAGCTTCAACACCATATTTACCGGTTGAATTTCACAGTATTTTTTACACAGAATGAAAGCCAAGGCTTTATTTTATTAAAAAACCCCAAAACAGACAAAAATCGATCTTTTCTCATAAAATCACGTTTATCCACAAATGCGCCGTTGCGACTTCCGACTGAAAATGATAGAACGCGTCACATATGGTGATAAAACTCGATATCGCCTGATATGAAAATTGTAATCATTTTAACATTTTCAGCCATATCACCCAGCACTAATAGTTTGTTAGTTATTGTTTATTCTTGAGGATTGCTTTTGCAAACTTTTGTACAGGTTTTCTGAAAAAGAGATCCTAGCTCTCATCTCAATTTGTGACAGAACGCGACAAGTCCTTTACTTTAGGTTTCAACAACAGAGGCAGTAAGGAGAGGAAATAATGGAATATTCTTTCAGAGGACATTCATGTACATGTAAAGCAGAATTTAAATGGTGGTCTGTTGAACAGTATCAGTAATACTGACCTGAGAGTCTCCAGTCTACAGTGTGGACTCTCCAGTCCAGCAGAGAGCAGCTTCACTCCTGAATCCTGCAGGTCGTTCTTACTCAGGTCCAGCTCTCTCAGATGGGAGGGGTTGGACTTCAGAGCTGAGGCCAGAGAAGCACAGCAGCTCTCTGACAAGCTGGAGCCACTCAATCTGAATAAAGAATAAAGCATGTAGCTATCAAATAAAATATACCTGAATGCTTGCGACAATCCATTGTTTCATAATCCAGTTATATCTGTTCAGGTTTGTAATGTGTAGCTCAACATTGTTATGCCCTAGACAATGGACTTTACCATTTTGTTAGTGTGGATCAGCATAATATCTGCCTTATAGAGTCATTCCATCTGAAATCAGACAGGCTGTCACACCTACGTTTGTCTCACAATTGGTCCATTTTCCTTGAACACATTCTTTAACCAACCATATGGATAAATCTGGAGTTTGGGCCTGAATGCCAAGTAGTTTAAAATAAAGGTTTCGTTTAGGTCCAGAATGGACACTTTTTATTGGGACAATATTTTCAGATGGCAGTTTCTCTGGACATAATTGTGATAAAAAGCAGAATTGGAGTTGGATTGCTGGAGTAGCCACCAAGAACTTATGCAGAACTAAAAAATCAAGCTGTTTATTTATTGAAACCAATAAATATGTTTTCTGGTATATCTTCATTGGTGAAAAATCCTATGTGCATATTTCTTCCGCCTCAGAACTTTTACATTTTACAGATATTTGTATGTATGTAATGTGTAGAAATTTGCTTTATCCTTATGAAACTCCCCCATGATGAAATTACCATTTCAGTTATAAGCTCTGGTTTCATATATATTCTGATGAAATGTTGCCTTTTAGCAGCAGGGGTCACTGTTCTTAGTCAGTATTGAAATTACTTTTAGAAAACATGGCAGCCAAACACAGAACCCCCCAGCGGTGGCATGGTAGAAAAAATTAATTGATGTGGAAATAGTAAACCGTGCCCGCAGATTAGGAATCTGAGCCCCTCTTATTTACTTTACTGGCTGCTGGTTTTCTGATGTGTTTAGGTCACACTGAAAGAAGAGGAAGAACAGGCTTTCGTTCCTTATTTAATTATTCTTATTGAAATATTATATAAGGTTATAGTGTTAAAAAACTGAGACCTGCTTGCTGTCTCTTATTTATTTATTTTTGTAGTTTTATTCTGGCAATAAAGAAGTGTTAAATGAAAGTTGACTGTCTGATCTATTCTACTTTTATTCAAGAGCAAAATTAACCCTTTAAACTTGACAGAAATAGTGATTTTACATATATGGTGATAAAACTCGATATCGCCTGATATGAAAATTGTAATCATTTTAACATTTTCAGCCATATCACCCAGCACTAATAGTTTGTTAGTTATTGTTTATTCTTGAGGATTGCGTTTGCAAACTTTTGTACAGGTTTTCTGAAAAAGAGATCCTAGCTCTCAGTGTAAACTCCTTGTTTAAAAAGAGTTACATGTTGGATTTTCTCATTAGTGCACTGCTCTGAAATTAGTTCTGATAATGCAGAAACTGTACAGTTGACCCAAGGATCTGGTTTGTGTTTTCATTTCAGTTCTGGACTCAATTTGTGACCGAATGTGACAAGTCCTTTACTTTAGGTGTCAACAACAGAGGCAGTAAGGAGAGGAAATAATGGAATATTCTTTCAGAGGACATTCATGTGCATGTAAAGCAGAATTTAAATGGTGGTCTGTTGAACAGTATCAGTAATACTGACCTGAGAGTCTCCAGTCTACAGTGTGGACTCTCCAGTCCAGCAGAGAGCAGCTTCACTCCTGAATCCTGCAGGTCGTTGTTACTCAGGTCCAGCTCTCTCAGATGGGAGGGGTTGGACTTCAGAGCTGAGGCCAGAGAAGCACAGCAGCTCTCTGACAAGCTGCAGCCACTCAATCTGAATAAAGAATAAAGCATGTAGCTATCAAATAAAATATACCTGAATGCTTGCGACAATCCATTGTTTCATAATCCAGTTATATCTGTTCAGGTTTGTAATGTGTAGCTCAACATTGTTATGCCCTAGACAATGGACTTTACCATTTTGTTAGTGTGGATCAGCATAATATCTGCCTTATAGAGTCATTCCATCTGAAATCAGACAGGCTGTCACACCTACGTTTGTCTCACAATTGGTCCATTTTCCTTGAACACATTCTTTAACCAACCATATGGATAAATCTGGAGTTTGGGCCTGAATGCCAAGTAGTTTAAAATAAAGGTTTCGTTTAGGTCCAGAATGGACACTTTTTATTGGGACAATATTTTCAGATGGCAGTTTCTCTGGACATAATTGTGATAAAAAGCAGAATTGGAATTGGATTGCTGAAGTAGCCACCAAGAACTTATGCAGAACTAAAAAATCAAGCTGTTTATTTATTGAAACCAATAAATATGTTTTCTGGTATATCTTCATTGGTGAAAAATCTTATGTGCATATTTCTTCCGCCTCAGAACTTTTACATTTTACAGATATTTGTATGTATGTAATGTGTAGAAATTTGCTTTATCCTTATGAAACTCCCCCATGATGAAATTACCATTTCAGTTATAAGCTCTGGTTTCATATATATTCTGATGAAATGTTGCCTTTTAGCAGCAGGGGTCACTGTTCTTAGTCAGTATTGAAATTACTTTTAGAAAACATGGCAGCCAAACACAGAACCCCCCAGCGGTCGCATGGTAGAAAAAATTAATTGATGTGGAAATAGTAAACCGTGCCCGCAGATTAGGAATCTGAGCCCCTCTTATTTACTTTACTGGCTGCTGGTTTTCTGATGTGTTTAGGTCACACTGAAAGAAGAGGAAGAACAGGCTTTCGTTCCTTATTTAATTATTCTTATTGAAATATTATATAAGGTTATAGTGTTAAAAAACTGAGACCTGCTTGCTGTCTCTTATTTATTTATTTTTGTAGTTTTATTCTGGCAATAAAGAAGTGTTAAATGAAAGTTGACTGTCTGATCTATTCTACTTTTATTCAAGAGCAAAATTAACCCTTTAAACTTGACAGAAATAGTGATTTTACATATATGGTAATAAAACTCGATATCGCCTGATATGAAAATTGTAATCATTTTAACATTTTCAGCCATATCACCCAGCACTAATAGTTTGTTAGTTATTGTTTATTCTTGAGGATTGCGTTTGCAAACTTTTGTACAGGTTTTCTGGAAAAGAGATCCTAGCTCTCAGTGTAAACTCCTTGTTTAAAAAGAGTTACATGTTGGATTTTCTCATTAGTGCACTGCTCTGAAATTAGTTCTGATAATGCAGAAACTGTACAGTTGACCCAAGGATCTGGTTTGTGTTTTCATTTCAGTTCTGGACTCAATTTGTGACCGAATGTGACAAGTCCTTTACTTTAGGTGTCAACAACAGAGGCAGTAAGGAGAGGAAATAATGGAATATTCTTTCAGAGGACATTCATGTGCATGTAAAGCAGAATTTAAATGGTGGTCTGTTGAACAGTATCAGTAATACTGACCTGAGAGTCTCCAGTCTACAGTGTGGACTCTCCAGTCCAGCAGAGAGCAGCTTCACTCCTGAATCCTGCAGGTCGTTGTTACTCAGGTCCAGCTCTCTCAGATGGGAGGGGTTGGACTTCAGAGCTGAGGCCAGAGAAGCACAGCAGCTCTCTGACAAGCTGCAGCCACTCAATCTGAATAAAGAATAAAGCATGTAGCTATCAAATAAAATATACCTGAATGCTTGCGACAATCCATTGTTTCATAATCCAGTTATATCTGTTCAGGTTTGTAATGTGTAGCTCAACATTGATATGCCCTAGACAATGGACTTTACCATTTTGTTAGTGTGGATCAGCACAATATCGGCCTTGTAGAGTCATTCCATCTGAAATCAGACAGGCTGTCACACCTACGTTTGTCTCACAATTGGTCCATTTTCCTTGAACAGATTCTTTAACCAACCATATGGATAAATCTGGAGTTTGGGCCTGAATGCCAAATAGTTTAAAATAAATAAAGGTTTCGTTTAGGTCCAGAATGGACACTTTTTATTGGGACAATATTTTCAGATGGCAGTTTCTCTGGACATAATTGTGATAAAAAGCAGAATTGGAGTTGGATTGCTGGATTAGCCACCAAGAACTTATGCAGAACTAAAAAATCAAGCTGTTTATTTATTGAAACCAATAAATATGTTTTCTTGTATATCTTCATTGGTGGAAAATCCTTTGTGCATATTTCTTCCGCCTCAGAACTTTTACATTTTACAGATATTTGTATGTATGTAATGTGTAGAAATTTGCTTTATCCTTATGAAACTCCCCCATGATGAAATTACCATTTCAGTTATAAGCTCTGGTTTCATGTATATTCTGATGAAATGTTGCCTTTTAGCAGCAGGGGTCACTGTTCTTAGTCAGTATTGAAATGACTTTTAGCAAACATGGCAGCCAAATACAGAACCCCCCAGCGGTCGCATGGTAGAAAAAAATAATTGATGTGGAAATAGTAAACCGTGCCTGCAGATTAGGAATCTGAGCCCCCCTTATTTACTTTACTGGCTGCTGGTTTTCTGATGCGTTTAGGTCACACTGAAAGAAGAGGAAGAACAGGCTTTCGTTCCTTGTTTAATTATTCTTATTGAAATATTATATAAGGTTATAGTGTTAAAAAACTGAGACCTGCTTGCTGTCTCTTATTTATTTATTTTTGTAGTTTTATTCTGGCAATAAAGAAGTGTTAATGAAAGTTGACTGTCTGATCTATTCTACTTTTATTCAAGAGCAAAATTAACCCTTTAAACTTGACAGAAATAGTGATTTTACATATATGGTGATAAAACTTGATATCGCCTGATATGAAAATTGTAATCATTTTAACATTTTCAGCCATATCACCCAGCACTAATAGTTTCTTAGTCATTGTTTATTCTTGAGGATTGCTTTTGCAAACTTTTGTACAAAAAAGAGATCCTAGCTCTCAGTGTAAACTCCTTGCTTAAAAAGAGTTACGTGTTGGATTTTCTCATTAGTGCACTGCTCTGAAATTAGTTCTGATAATGCAGAACCTGTACAGTTGACCAAAGGATCTGGTTTGTGTTTTCATTTCAGTTCTGGACTCAATTTGTGACAGAATGTGACAAGTTTACTTTAGGTTTCAACAACAGAGGCAGTAAGGAGAGGAAATAATGAAATATTCTTTCAGAGGATAGAAACTAGTGATAAATGTTGGTATCTCAGCTGCTTTTGTCTTATGTCAAAACCTGATTTAGAAAAGCTGATACACGCTTTCATTACCAGCAGGTTAGACTACTGCAGTGGTCTTCTCTCCGGTCTCCCCAAAAAAACTCTGGGGCGTTTACAGCTCATTCAGAATGCTGCTGCCAGAGTTCTGACTAAGACTAAGAAAACAGAACACATTGCACCAGTTCTTAGGTCACTGCATTGGCTTCCAGTGTGCCATAGAACTGATTTTAAAATTCTGCTGCTTGTCTATAAAGCGCTAAATGGCTTAGCTCCAAAATACATTTCTGACCTGCTCTTAGGATATGAGCCACCCAGACCTCTGAGGTCATCTGGGACCGATCTGTTAGTTGTTCCCAGGGTGAAAACTAAATCAGGTGAAGCTGCTTTTAGTAATTATGCTCCCAATTACTGGAATAAACTTCCAGAAGCACTGAGATGTGCTCCCACTGTCAGCTCTTTTAAAAGTTGGCTCAAAACATTCCCTTTCTCTGTGGCCTTCCACTAAATCATCTGTATGTAGATGTAACAGGTGTTATCTTTATTTATTTCTTTTATTTCCGTTTTACCTATTTTATACAAAATTATTCATCAGTTGGCGTCACAAACTGGATCCCAACAGGAGTCTAGAGGAACTCTGGTGAATAGTTTCTCCGCTCTGACGGGATCCACAAACCTGTATTGAGAATTAAAGGATTTCTTGAAGTTTATAATTGTAATTGTTTAGATGATCTGTGTATTGTTCTAAAGGAACATTTACAAGTCCTATAGGGGCTGTGGGGCCTGCCTATAGGGTGGGGTAAGACCACTGGAAAGACTCTAGGCTCCTTCGAAGAATCCTTCAAGATTTCATCTAAACTGAGGGAGTCACTCTCAGAGAAGTTCTACTGGCTGACCAGAGGTGTCACCAGTGAGAGAGTGACTGCTCAATATCTTTCTTTCTTTCATTTTTAATGTCATTTTATGTATTTTTTCTGTTTTATGTGAAACACATTGTATTTGCCTTGTGTATGAAATACTGTATAAATAAAGTTTGCCTTGCCTTGCCGTTCAAAACTCACATCAGCAGGAAAATCCTACAGAGGTCAGGGATTTTCACTGACATTAATGTGCATGTAAAGCAGAATTTAAATGGTGGTCTGTTGAACAGTATCAGTAATACTGACCTGAGAGTGTCCAGTCTACAGTGTGGACTCTCTAGTCCAGCAGACAGCAGCTTCACTCCTGAATCCTGCAGGTCGTTGTGACTCAGGTCCAGCTCTCTCAGACTGGAGGACTGGGAGCTGAGAACTGAGGCCAGAGCTTCACAGCTTCTCTCTGACAGTTTACAGTCACTCAGCCTCAATGGACATGAAAAGATAAGGAAATGTTATTCTTTTATAATTTCAGTCAACCAACCTGTGAAACTGAAATACAAGTGAATACATTACAAGTTACAATGTGTCTACTTTCTGTTCATCTAGCTACATATATTGAGGCAAAACAAGTTGGATACAAATACACATAACACAAATAAACATATGTATATGCTGGTTGGCTGGAGTAGTTAACAAGAAGCAAGAAGAAACTAGCGATCTTTAAGGTAAATATTAAAGCTGAGAAACACATAAAGGTAAGTGTCTAAACAAATGTTAATTATTACTTACAGACATGTTGTTTAGGGATTAGGAGAAAACGAACAGAAAAGAAAAAACAGCAGTTGGCATTGTTACTATGGAAACTAAACAACAACAACGGCAAGTCTATAGACAGCATGGACAGGTGATTCCATCAGTTCTCTTAAAGGGGCAGCACAGCAACCCTGTATAATGTTAACCAAAAATATAAAATTATGTTATATTACTAAATTTCAGCATTGAGGTACTTACATTCATGATTTTGCGTAGCCATACTAAGCTAAAAACCTATTATTGGGAATCGAGAGAAAGTTTCAGAGCGACAGAGACACAGAGCGCCCCCGTAACCATAGCAACTCACTCTCACTCCTGCATGCGTGCGCACGGCGCGAGAGGAGAGGGAGAGACGCAGAAGAGCCGCTGACTGAGATTACTCTGAGCAGCATGCATGGGAGTAAATTACAATATAATAGATTTGTGTATATTTCTGGCTTTCCCCCTGATGGTCGCTGCTGCACGGTGCTGCTCTGTCTTATCTGCCCGTGTGCTATCAAGTCAAGTTTATTTATATAGCCCTTTGTCACAAGCATATCTCAGAGGACTTTCCAGAGAATGTGTCTAGCTAGGTCTAACTAAACACAATCAATGGTGAACAAAGTTATGTAGGACAAACAGCGAAAAACACAAGGTAGGCAAGAGCAGATTTAGCAAGACAAACAATCTACCTATTCTACAGCCTAACCTACCCCAGCCTTAGACCCTAAATGCACGCAAGGAAAAACTCCCAAGAAAAACCTAGTAGGAAAACTTGGAAGAAACCTTGGGTGGGCTGAGGCAAATAGGGATCCCCCCCCGGAACGGCTTAGCGTGCAATAGGTGCCGGGCAAAACATTGACAACATTGAGTCATGGGCAACAATAATGACAGGAGAAAACAGAGAGAAACAAAAAGAAGGAGAAGTGGCATGTGGCGATGAGAGGGGGGTGAGGCCAGTGCTAAAAATTCAGTGAGACGAGGGCAGCAGTCGTAATTCAGCGTCCAGGTGGGAAACAGCAGCAGGGAAGAGCAAGGCAGCACTGACTAAGAGCCAGGGCAGCACCCGTCACTGCCAGGTAGAACACTGACCTGGAGTCAGAGAGAGGAGAGAGAGAGAGAGGACACGAGGCTGCGTACACACACACACAACACAACCAGACACACACACACAACACAACCAGACACACACACAAACCAGGAGGCAGCCCTATACTATGTTCCCAACGGCAAATTACTATATAAATACTGTCTAGGCTAGGGTCAGGGAATAGACTGTGTCGAGCCCAAGCCAACGGTGCTAAGGTAGGTCGTATGATTGCGAGAATAAATAGGTTTTGAGTCTAGATTTGAAGATTTTGACAGAATTAGCTTCTCTGACTGTAAGAGGTAGCTGGTTCCAGAGATAGGGAGCTCGGTAGGAGAACGCTCTACTGCCTGCTGATTTTTTCTTGATTCTAGAGACAGTAAGGTAGCTAGCATCCTGTGATCGGAGGGCACAAGGGGGAATATAAGGGATGATGAGGTCGGATAGATATGATGGTGCAAGCCCATGTAACGATTTATAAGCTAATTGAAGCACCTTAAAGTCAGATCTGGCTTGAATTGGGAGCTAGTGAAGGGAGGTTAGGATTGGAGTAATGTGGTCAAATTTTCTAGTTCTGGTTAGTATTCTGGCGGCAGCATTTTGCACGAGTTGTAGTTTTTTAATAGTGTAGTTCGGTAGGCATTAAGACATTACAATAATCGAGTCTTGATGAAACAAAAGTGTGTATTAAAGTTTCAGCATCCGTCGTATTTAGCAGGGAGCGAATTTTCGAGATATTGCGAAGGTGGAAAAATGCTATCTTAGTGATTTCCTTAATGTGAGCATCGAATGAGAGAGCTGAGTCGAAAGTAACGCCAAGGTTTTTAACTGTGGGACTGTGGGTAATTAAGCAGTCCCCAAAGTTAAGAGTATGGTCTGCAACAAGAGGCAGTTGGGTTTTTGGGCCAACAACTACGTCTCAGTTTTGTTGGCATTTAGTCGCAGTTTTGTGACATCCAATTTGTGACAGCGATTAGGCATAGTTCTAAGTTTATAAGCTGTCAGTGTCCTCTTTTCGCACCGCGACGTTATCAGTTATGAATTTGTTTTTTTTTTGTAGTGTGAGGTGATTTCTTCTTTAAAAAGAGGTAGTTTGATATAATAATAATAATAATAATAATAATATCAAATGTAAACATGAGAAACAAGATTAAGAAGGGAGGAAAGACAAAAAGCAATTACACAAAAGCGAGTCAATATGTGTTTTACAAAGTATTTTAAAGATGATACTGAATCTGCTAGCCTAAGTCCCTCTGGAAGGCATTCCACAGTCTAGGAGCCCTGATGGCAAAATCACCTTTAGTCTTGAGTCTAGACTGAGGGAAAGTCAGACAGACCCGAACATCTCAGCTTGGTCTCAACTCATCGGGAACTAAGAGGTCCACAGTGGAATTCAGGGCCAAAACTACTTTAAATGTGCTGAGTGAATTTTTTATATTAATTCTATATCTAACTGGTGACCAGTGGAGAGATGATAAATTGGGGATATTATGATGTTACCTTACCACTGGTTCAAATCCTAGTTCTAGCTCTATTCTGAACCAGCTGGAGATGTGACAGTGAATTATGGCTGAGACAGGAATAGAGAGAGGTGCAGGAAAGGAAGAACAGGCTTTTGTTTCATTATTCTTATTTAAAGATTATATAAGGTTATAGTGTTGAAATCAAAATGAACGGAACACCGGCACTCACAGAAAAATAATCTTCTAATTTATTATGGGCAAAAAACGAACGCATTTCAGCTAGAAGCCATCATCAGCGTAATTGGATTACGCTGATGAATAAGAGTTTCATTCCTGCTTGTCTGTTTTATTAAAATTACCCTTTTTTGTTATTCTGCTAATAAAAAAATTAAATGAAAGTTGACTGTCTGATCTATTCAACTTTTATTCAGGAGCAAAATTAACCCTTTAAACTTGACAGAAATAGTGATTTTACATATATGGTGATAAAACTCGATATCACCTGATATGAACATTTTAATCATTTTAACATTTTCAGCCATATCACCCAGCACTAAAAGTTTGTTAGTTATTGTTTATTCTTGAGGATTGCTTTTGCAAACTTTTGTACATGTTTTCTGAAAAAGAGATACTAGCTCTCAGTGTAAACTTTAAAAAGAGTTACATGTTGGATTTTCTCATTAGTGCACTGCTCTGAAATTAGTTATGATAATGCAGAAACTGTTCAGTTGACCCAAGGATCTGGTTTGTGTTTTCATTTCAGTTCTGGACTCAATTTGTGACAGAATGTGACAAGTCCTTTACTTTAGGTTTCAACAACAGAGGCAGTAAGGAGAGGAAATAATGAAATATTCTTTCAGAGGATAGAAACTAGTGATAAATGTTGGTTTCTCAGCTGCTTTCAAAACTCACATCAGCAGGAAAATCCTACAGAGGTCAGGTATTTTCACTGACATTAATGTGCATGTAAAGCAGAATTTAAATGGTGGTCTGTTGAACAGTGTCAGTAATACTGACCTGAGAGTCTCCGGTCTACAGTGTGGACTCTCCAGTCCAGCAGAGAGTAGCTTCACTCCTGAATCCTGCAGGTTGTTCTTACTCAGGTCCAGCTCTCTCAGATGGGAGGGGTTGGACTTCAGAGCTGAGGCCAGAGAAGCACAGCAGCTCTCTGACAAGCTGCAGTCACTCAATCTGAATAAAGAATAAAGCATGCAGCTATCAAATAAAATATACCTGAATGCTTGCAACAATCCATTGTTTCATAATCCAATTGTATATATTATATAGAGTCATTCCATCTGAAACCAGACAGGCTGTCACACCTACGTTTGTCTCACAATTGGTCCATTTTCCTTGAACACATTCTTTAACCAACCATATGGATAAATCTGGAGTTTGGGCCCTGAATGCCAAGTAGCTAAAATAAATAAAGGTTTAGTTTAGGTCCAGAATGGATAAATATCCCACTGAGCAAAACACGTGATTTCAACGTTGCGTCTATGCTTTAGCTCTCATATAGCCCAGGATCATTACGGCTATGTATAGACCTATTTTAGACCAAGCAGTAAATACATTATTACAATGAATAAACATCTGTAAATACCAAAAATATGCACCAGATAAGTCCTGTAGACTAGCCTACAAGATAATTATCTGAGCACAAGAAGTAATTTCAACATTGCATCTATTTGTAGCTCTCATATAGTCCAGGATAATATTGTCTATGTATAGACATCTAATAAACTTTCACTTTTCAACCCCATTTAAACTTAATTTAGCCTAGACGGCTATGGGCCATTTAGACGTGTTTTAAACGTCTAATCAACGTAAAATTGCTTAGTGGGATGTTTTCTGGTATATCTTCATTGGTGGAAAATCACGTCACATATTTGTTCAGCTTCAGAACCTTTACGTTTTACAGATATTTGTATGTAATGTGTAGAAATTTCCATTATCCTTATGAAACTACCCCATGATGAAATTACCATTTCACTTATAAGCTCTGGTTTCATGCATATTTTAAGGCAGCAGGAGTCATCATCAGTAGGAGCCACAGTAGCTGTTTTAGGGCACGGGACGTTGCCCAAGAGCCTGAAAATGTTGCCATACGTCTCACTGATATTCAACAGGGAGGAAGTATCTTCTGGAACCTACATGAAAAGAGTCTAGTACCATTTATGGACAGAAAGTCATGGGTCAAATGGCCGCATTTGCGGTCCGGCTAAACTAGGCTAAATACCTAAATAGGTTTCATACTGTCACCAAATCATACAGTAATGTGGGAATGAGAACACACATCGGATCATAAATTAGACCTACTCATGTGATCAATGGGCTATTATGGCTCATTATGTGTATGCCTACCGGTGCATAATGGCTGTGCGTAACGATACAATGGCTGTCAAAACGTTTTTTTATTACTGTCATTTTTATTACAGTAATAAGCTCACAATTTCTATTTAAATCAGGCCAAATGTACAAAGACATCACCATGTATTAACTACAGCTTGGTTTGTGAAGGTATAGGTGCAGAATCAAATTCATTTCTAAAATAAGTGCCTGTAAAACTCCCACATCCTGTCTGATTTCAAATGGAACGACTCTTTACAGACGTGCTCAAATTAAGTGTCACCACAATATTCATATAATACTGATGTCAGTACAGAAATAAAATATGCTGTCTGACCTGAGAGTCTCCAGTCTACAGTGTGGACTCTCCAGTCCAGCAGACAGCAGCTTCACTCCTGAATCCTGCAGCTTCTTATTACTCAGGTCCAACTCTCTCAGATGGGAGGGGTTGGACTTCAGAGTTGTGGCCAGGACTTCATAGTGAGTCTCTGAGAGTTCACAGCCAGAAAGTCTGTGATCACAGATTTAATGTAAGATTAGTTATTATGAAAGCAGAGCTGAGACTAAGCATACCAATCAAAACGTGCACAGCATACTACTACTACTACTACTACTACTACTACTTCTACTACTACTATCAATAATAATAATAATAATAATAATGATAATGACATAATAATAATGACAATAATTAGTATTATAGAATTTGAAAAGTTTCAAAAAGTGCTGGTAACACTTTATAATAACCATCATTAATAAATGGTAAATTGATAGTTAATTAAACTTTAGTTAATAGTTATTTTACTGTTAACAAACAATGAAATGATCATTAATAATGTTTACTAATTATTAGTAATGCTATAATTTATGTTATTTTATCATTCGTTTGTGTAATATAAAATCATTTGTTTATAAATTATATATTGTATCATAGCTTTTTACCCTTTTTACCGTCTCTTATCAGCTATGATACAATGTATAATTTATAAACAAATGATTTTATATTACACAAACTAATTGCATTCATTGGGCCAATAAATATTGTGACCTAAGCCACATTACCAGCAGAAGTATATAAATAATGACAGACACAAAATGTTTTTAAGGTTTCTAGCCTACAGCATTAAATTCAGACTTTCCGGGATGTATTTCCCACTTTGTTGGCTCGTTCATGTCCGCTCTACTGTAATTCCAAAATTTCCCACATGACTTGAAGGCAGGATAAGACGAGGGGAATCTTTCATAGATATTACACCAATAAAGAGGTTAAAGAGGCTAAAGAATGAAGCGCAAGTAACGACCGATCTGTTAGACCAGTAACCGGTGATTACTGTAACTGTAACAGTAATGCCTTACTTTACTCCATTACAGGAAAAAGTAATATGATTACAGTAACACATCACTTTGTAATGTGTTACGCCCAACACTGTGTACCACTGCTATGTAGAACAACTCTTTTATAGTGTGTATGTTTGAGGAACTATATATATTTAGGTCGCTCTACACTGTAGATAATGTTAATATTCATCAGGACTAACCGAGCCTCTCTGCAGTTCCTCATAGCTGGGAGCAGTCTCCTTCGTCCCTCGTTTGATGTGTTGTACACCATTGGGTCGAACACATCCAGAACCTCCTCTGACATCTGCAGCATGTAGGCCAGAGCTGAGCAGTGGACCATAGAGAGTTTCTTCTTTGAAATGTGCTCTGACTTCAGGAACTTCTGGATCTCCTGATGTACTGAGTGGTCGTTCATCTCCATCAAACAGTGGAAGATGTTGATGCTTCTGTCAGGAGAAGTATTGGAGGTGTTCATCTTCTTCATGTTGCTGATGGCTCTCTGGATGCTGTCTGGACTGCTCTCTGTCTCTCAGGCCTCCTAAGAGACTCTGGCTGGACTCCAGTGAGAGGCCATGAAGGAAGCGGACAAAGAGGTCAAGGTGGCCATTTTTACTCTTCAGGGCTTTGAACATGGCTTTCTTCAGGAAGACATCCAGGGATTGATCACATTTACCCCAGTCTTTTCCCAGAAATGTGCCCAGTACCTTCTTATCCCTGTTTGTGTAACAGTGGAACATGTAGACTGCAGCGAGAAACTCCTGAATGCTCAGATGAACAAAGCAGTAGACCGTCCTCTGGAAGAGCACACACTCTCGTTTGAAGATCTCTGTGCACACTCCTGAGAACACCAAGGCCTCTCTGACATCAAGACCGCACTCCTCCAGGTCTTCTTGGTAGAACATGAGGTTGCCTGTCTCCAGATGTTCAAACGCCAGCCTCCCCAGCTTCAGAAGAACTTCCCTGTCAGTCTCTATCAGCTGCTGTTGACTCATCTCATGTCTCACGTCATACTTCTGCTTCTTCCTCTTTGTCTGAACCAGCAGTAAGTGTGAGTACATCTCAGTCAGGGTCTTGGGCAGCTCTCCTCTCTGGTCTGTAGTCAACATGTGCTCCAGAACTGTAGCAGTGATCCAACAGAAGACTGGGATGTGGCACATGATGTGGAGGCTCCTGGATGCCTTGATGTGTGAGATGATTCTGCTGGACAGCTCCTCATCAGTGGATCTCCTCCTGAAGTACTCCTCCTTCTGGGGGTCAGTGAACCCTCGTACTTCTGTTACCCTGTCAACACATGTAGGAGGGATCTGATTGGCTGCTGCAGGTCGGGAAGTAATCCAGAGGAGAGCCATGGGAAGCAGATTCCCCTTGATGAGGTTTGTCAACAGCACATCTACTGATGACACCTGTGTGACATCAGACACAACCTCATTGTTGTGGAAATCCAATAAAAGTCTGCTTTCATCCAGGCCGTCAAAGATGAACACAACTTTACAGACAGTGAGCTTCTCTGCTGTGACCGTCTGTAATGTTGGATGGACAACATGGAGCAGCATGAGAAGACTGTACTGCTCATCTTTGATCAAGTTCAGCTCGCGGAACGAAAGCAGAATCACAAGATTGACATCTTGATTTTCCAAGTCCTCTGCCCAGTCCAGAGTGAACTTCTGCACTGAGAAGGTTTTTCCAATGCCAGCGACGCCCTTCGTCAGAACTACTCTGATGTGTGTCTTTTGGTCAGGTAAGGGTTTAAAGATGTTGTGGCACTTGATTGGAGTGTCATGGAGGGTCTCCATCTTGGATGCTGTCTCAAGCTGCCACACCTCATGTTGGGTATTAACCTCTTCACTCTGTCCCTCTGTGATGTAGAGTTCAGTGTAGATCCTATTGAGGGGCGTTCCAGTTCCTGCTTCAGCAATTCCTTCTATCACAAATTCACATCTGTTTCTCAGATTGATCTTATGCTCGTCTAAAACCTCCTGCAAACCGCCGTCCGCTGGAAGAGAAGAAAGAATAAGCAAGTGTTTAACAAATATGCTATTGTTTCCTGGTTTTAGAAATGGTGACAACAGTAGACAGACCCCCAGTCTTACATTGTGCAGTGCTGGTTTGACTGGGTGTCTGCAGTCCAGGTCTTGTTCTGGACCTTTTTCCACACTGGGGACAGGTGGAGTCTCCCGATGAACCAAACTGGTCCCAGTATGAGGTGATGCACTGTGTGCAGAACCAGTGTCCACAGCTGGTAGAGACTGGATCCCTCAGGACCTCCTGACACAATGCACAGCAGGACAGCTGCTGCTTCACAACACCATGACTCCTCTTCCTCTTTCTGTAGGGATGAAGGCAATTTATTATGAATGATCAGAAAACATGAAGATTTAACTAAAAAAAATAAGTTTTAACCATATTTTGTTGAAATTGTAAATTAAATATCAAGATTTTGCTCACACTAACTACATAGATGTTCAGCATCATGAAGTTAGATAGCAGTTTATTTTCAAATTTTTATCTGTCATCATAGTTGTAGTTTAATCAGTCAACACTGCACACCCATCCGGTCACCCATCATGGATAAATGTCACTGTGGCGATCATGGATGAATGCAACATTGTAGCAGTTTTTCTGGTTTGTTGCATATGTAATTGTCATTAATGAATGCTCAGCTCAATACAAACAACATGCAGTCCTATTATAACAGCTTTTATGAAACTTGTTAAAGAGCACAGATATTGCCTGGCAGTCATTGGTAAATAAATAAGTTCCATTCTTGATAACCTCTGACTACAGATAGTGTTAGCAGGGCACTGAGACTGATCACAGCAGTTAGGGTGTCTGACAATAAAAAGAAGATACGATGGTAGAGTTCCACTACATTACATCTACATTATCAATCAGTGTCTGTATTTACATGTCTAAATCTCCTGTTTGCTTGAAATTGCTGGGATGTTTTGGTGTGTAAACCATTTCCTGTGGGCGTGTCTTATGCGTGTGGCCAGCAGTGAGCTGGTTGTGGCAATCAAGGTGAGGCTAGCAGGATGAGGGAACTTGACCAACTGTGGGGGAGGAGGGCGCGACTAAGGCTGCAATCACAACTATAGCTGGTTTTCTGTGCTCCAAACCATAGTGGAAGTTTACTTTGTTGGATTTAAGTATCTACAAATCATTTCTTCTCCAAAGTTGTACTAGAAAAATATATACAAGATAAAAATGTGATAAAATATTGTTAATAAAGTTCACAGCTTCTATTATATTCATTCAGAATCTTTATTGTGAATTTAAATTTAGATCACAGGTGTCTGAATATTGTCTTTGAGTGTAAATTCCAACATGCAAGTTGTAAAGTATTTTAAAAACATATTTATATTTTCTGGCTAACATAATGAAGATCCATTTTGATTGAACAGCTGTATTGCAGAGCAGTGAGCAGTTATTTTTCTCTTTCCAGTGTCTTTCCTTCATATCCTCACTACAAGCTTTGCTTCATGAATACAATCCTCTCATAGTGTGTAATGCAACAGTGAAGGGAAACAATTCTAAATGACAGAACAGAACATTTTTCCTTCATCATTATTAATCAAATTTTATCAGGTAGGCTTACAGTATAACCAGTCCTCTTACTTTGTGTCTGAGGGTCCAGGTTCATTACTGAAATTTTCAGGTAGTTCTTTAGACCAGTCACTCTTCATAGACAGACAGCTGGGTACTGGAGACTCTGCTCTCTGCCTGTGGTACTGACCTCTGGAAACAGAAATGTTTTATACATATCATTTTATCACAATGCATGTGATGTTGCATATTGTCACTTTTTCTGTCCATCTGGTTCCTCCATCTGGAGTTTTTGCTAAGGTGAACAGCTGGTTATGTTCATATCCTAATCTGCACTTTCACAATCTGCTCTGTGCCAGACTTTTGTTTGTACTGATCAGCTCTGTCCTTTGGCTGCTGATCACCTCTTCCAGCTTTTTTTTCAACATGTACTGTCATAGCGGCGACCCAAGGCTTTCTGCCTGGATTGTGCGTTGGTTAGTCTGATCAAGACCACACTGCAGGTCTTGATTAGTTTGCTTCAATGTGATGATTTCAGCAAGGCGCTCCTGTTCTCTGTCATGTGTCTGTTGGTCGGCCTGTCTCATGTGTGCTACCATGTTGAGAGCCACACACCCAAGAGCTTTAAGAGAGATCCTTGCCTCTCTGTGTTTGGTCCAGAGCTTCAGACGTAAACTCTGCCAGGTTCTGGCTGATCACGTCGGGTCCAGCACTCTGTACGGACTCTGCAGAGCCAGTCAGTCTTTCATCAAGACCGCTAACAGTGACTCAAGCCACTCAAAAGAAAAAGGTTTGGACATCTTGGTCCTTAAGGATGTCTTCAGCTGCAGCAGGTTCTGATGAGTATACAGTATATGTGGCAGCCTAATAAAATGTACCACTGTTTGATTGTATCAGTGAGTACGTTTACATGCACACCAATACTTCCATTACTGGGAGTCATCAGCTTATATTATAAGTAACGTGATTCCTCTAATGACTCGGTTTACATGGATTCAGTGAATAATCTGCCTACTGCTCGTCACTCCACTGCACTGCTCCATGTTGTTTGCTTTGTAAATACAACATCCAGGTTACTGCGTCTGGTGACCTTTGACCTGTTCTGTTTGAAAAGCCAAAAGAAATCTAAGGTGTTTACATGCCTCAACAGAAGGAAAGATTGAGCAGAAATCTAGCTGTGTTAACCAGGTTCTGCTTACTCTGATTATGAACTGAGTCTGATTAAGAGAATCAGATGAAGGCCTTAACATAACACTTTCAGTCTTAGTGTTTCCTTCATTGGGCTAAGATCCAACTATTAGTGTGCATGTTCGTACTCTATGTAGGAGCAGTTCAGTGGGTTCATCAGTGATTCCAGTAGTGAGAAGGTTTCAAGGAGGGACCACATGAAGAAATGAAGTAGAATTACAGTTAAAATGAAGTTCAACTAAACAAGTGAGTTTTATTTGATGAATTCAATGGCTGTAACGGCAGATGGGTTTTCTATGGAGCCCGGGAGTGGCCATCGGGAGAAAAATAATTGATGGTGCTCTGGATATATAAAACGTGTGCAAGTCACAAGCTTCTAAAGAGTCAGAGCACATCATTTCATTTGAAATGTGGCGTTGCCCTGGCTGTGTTGACAGGAAATCAAAAGAAAAGGCAACATGTTTTCAGAGGTGGTTGAACTCAACGGCTCGGCTTTTTGGGATAATTGATGTGCCGTTTTAATTGTGGCAACATCATTATTTTGTGCGCACACATTATGGATTAGTAGGAAGGAAAAACAATAAATTGAGAGAACAAAATGTACATTACAGTATAACCAGTCCTCTTACTTTGTGTCTGAGGGTCCAGGTTCATTACTGAAGTATTCAGGTAGACCTTTAGACCGGTCACTCTTCATAGACAGACAGCTGGGTACTGGAGACTCTGCTCTGCCCTCCTCTTCCTCCACACAAACACTCATCTTCCGGACTTCAGTCAGGCTGAGAGGTAAACTGGTTACACTGGAGACACACACACACACACACACACACACACACACACACACACAAACACACACACATACAGTTAGTACCGCCTTGTTTTCTTTAAATATGTCTAATAAAAAACAGTGTGTATTAAACAGCCAATCAGGACTTTGTATCCACAGATGAATCAGTGATAAACTGTTCAGTTCATTCTGACTCGTATTCCCTCTACAGGCCACAGGGTGACAACTGACTCAGAGACTTTTACAGTAAAATAATAACAATAATGTTGTAATAACACCAACTCAGACTTTTACAGTAAAATAATAAGAATGTTGTAATAACACCAACTCAGACTTTTACAGTAAAATAATAAGAATGTTGTAATAACACTCACGTTCCATGTTTCCTTGTTTCCCTCCTTCTGCTCTGTGTCTCAAAATGGAGTCTGAACTAAGTTGCTTCACACTTTCACTTTCACTGTTCATGTACCTGGATCACCTGGTCAGTGTTGCTCCTCCCCGCTCCATTTCCTGCAAATGTGTATGCATGTGTGTGTGTGTATGTGTGTGTGTGTTTGTGTGTGTGTGTGTGTGTGTGTGTACTTTTTGTTGATTTGTTTATGAGAAACTCTCTCTCATTGAAAGGAGGTTTGGGCAAAATTCAGAGACGGACACAGAAATTAATCTTTTGACATACAAATGTCAGATAAATAACACAAAAAAGAAATAACCCGCAATATACATAAGACAGTTAATAGGTACAGTATTCACCACACAATCAACATAACACAGTAGACAAGACGGTACAGTATTCACACATTCAGGGACTCAGTCTTTGTTCAGCAAAGCTCTGCTGGTGGATGAATGACCTGCTAGCATCCTGTATCTTGGGCCTGATGCCAATGGCTCATAAGCACTAAACAAAGGATGTGACACATGTCCAATGATTGCCGCTCCTTTCTTCATCGGTCGGTTCTCATAGATTGATGTCATACATCCAAGCTGTGCCCCAGCGATCCTACCGGACATATTGACTATCCTATGGAACTTATTTTACCGCTTACCGACAAGGAGGAAAGGAAAGTTAAGACACAACGAGAGAACAGAACCATTATGTCTTTGTTCACCTTGTATTGCCTCAACTTCTGCATGAAGTGCAACTCTGTAAGCCTTTCTTATGAATAACCTCCGTATTTAAGTCCCATGTCCAATTTGCATCAATGTTCACATTCTAGAACCTGAGAATCCTTTTGAATGGTTTAGTCCAGCTGTGTGCTCAGGGAAGGGAACTTTGTCAGGAATGCCTGGTTGGGGCATGTTGTCACACTGATTTCAGAGCATGTTGTCATAACTATTGAAATTGTTTTTTTTTGGTTAGAAATGCCTTTACATTCATATTTTTCTGAATAGATATTATATTATTTTGGTACTTGAACCCACAAACCTTTGCTTGTGTAACATACAGCTACAGAGGGCACATTACTATTATTACTGTCGTCTTTAAGTGACTAAGAAGTTATTTTACATCAAAAAGCATCAATGTGTATATATTACATGTACATTAATATATCATACTGTTAGAAATTGTATCAGAGTTTATGTTTGTCTGGTTATTTTACCTGGTGTGTGGTGGGTGTGGATTTCTGAGATGAAGTATGTTGTTTTCGATACATACTCATGGGTCATGTGTCACGTGTGACAACATGCCCTGACGTGGGGTAAGTTGTCACAAGTTGTCAAGTGGTATTTCATCAATAATAACTTTTGCTTGCGGTAAAATATTGAAAATGTAAAAATGCCATGTTTTAGAGCAGACCTTAATCTTGCTAAAAAAAAAACGATATATTGTATCCCAGTAGGAAGGCACTGCTGAGAACTACACCGATGAGTAAAAAGGGTGACAATATGTCCCGGTCTCCCCTAATTGTGCAGTTCACCTCCCGCTCCCACAGGGACAAAGGGGATCGGGGCAAAGTCAGAAAACTGACTGGCAGCTTTAGCGTGAAGGTAGAGCAGACTCCTTCACCATAGGCTGTTTTCTCATTCAGAAACCAATTACTTTGTATTTAATCGTCAAATTCAATAAGTCAGCACCCATATTAATGTTTGATGTCATAATAATAATGAAAAATGGCAACTAACTATAAACGCTGCATGTGCACTGTGCAGAATACATACAGAACGGAGAATAAAGTGGATATCAAATTATTTTGAAGGCTAAACGGCCAAACCGGATGCCTTGTTTCTGGTAGTTCAAGCTAGTCTTACCAATCGAGGCCGGGGTGCGCGGCGCGCAACCGTGACGTATTTTGAAATCACGGCTAGAGTGGCGATTTCAGCTAATTACTGGTGTAAATGTCGGTCTTTTCAAGTCACTTTGGGATCGTTTGTCTTGTGGAGACTTGCATTATGCCGGACGAGCTGCATGAAGCCATTTTATGGTTATTTTCCCTTATTTTTTTTAACCGTGAAGACAGGTCAAGTCGGGTCAAACTGTAGTCAGTGGGTTCAGGAAACAGGCTGCAATAGCAGGGTTCCTCCACTAGATGGTAGAAGAGCTCTATTCTTGTTAGGCTCTTTCTCTCTCGCTCTCTCTCAATTCAATTCAATTCAAGGAGCTTTATTGGCATGACATACATGTGCACATGTTGCCAAAACATAGATTCAAACATAAATGAGATAGAAATAAAGTAAAATAAAATGAAATAAACTGCATATTAAATACATAGATTCATCACATAGAATATTTAGTAACAACAATAACAGTGATGATTACAAAAAAAGCAAAGTTAAAGCTGAGTTTACAGAGTTGATGTGTTTCTTAGATTATGGCATGACATCACCATGACATCATCATGACATCACATACTGAGCACAGAGTTCTACTGTTTCAACATTTTCTCCAAGCAGGAGACACATTTTTTTGTTGATACTGAGATTTTGAATATTCTCTATTCTTTCAGAGATTTTTGAAAAGTCTGCGTTCCTGATGTGTTCATACTGTCCAGGAGAGAAGGAAGAGTTCTTCATTTCTGTTTCTCCTGAGTCGCAGTGTGACTCACTCTTTCTTCTCTTGGCAGCAGGTTCTTCTGTGCCTGCCTGTCTCTACAGCT
Source organism: Centroberyx affinis (assembly GCF_046629955.1). Lineage (NCBI taxonomy): Eukaryota > Metazoa > Chordata > Actinopteri > Beryciformes > Berycidae > Centroberyx > Centroberyx affinis. Next base: position 96,715 of record NW_027279027.1, on the reverse strand, counting down.
AGCTGCTGGTCTCTCCTGCCCGTCTCTACAGCTAGCTGCTGGTCTCTCCTGCCCATCTCTACAGCTAGCTGCTGGTCTCTGAGTCTGTACATCGTCAGCAGCTTCCTCTGTCTGGCTGTTTGATTCTGATCAGATTTGGGCCAAATTGTAATTTGTTTTAAGGTTTTGGAAGCATTTAGTTTTGTTTATAAGTTTGATTTCTTTTTGCCAATAGTGATAATATTCTTCTTGTGTTGTTTTTTCTATTTGTTTGAATTTTGTCAATGGTGGTTGTGTGGTTAGGTTTAGTTGGTGTTTTTTGGTCAGGTATTCCAAGGGCCCCATGTTTCCCCATTGTTTGCTGTGATGAGTGACTTGTATGAAATGATGATCTTGTCTAGTGCCTATTGGAGCACTTGTACAGAAAAGTTGACTGCTCTTTCTTTAATGCCACTTTGTATTTTGCTTTCTTACATTGTTGCACGTTGTTTGTAACCTGTATGTTTGTCATGATGCTGCTTTCTTGACCAGGTCTCCCTCAAAAAAGACATTCTTCATCTCACTGGGAATCAACTGGAAATAAACACATAAACTAAATACATAGAAATGCATTAGCCCAGTTTATGGAAAGTCATGTTCTTGCACCTATATTCAAAATCGATCATTTTCTGTGTGTTTTATTTTTTTCATAATTCTAGATCCTTAACATGAATTGGTAAATCGGAGTGTCAGTGACATCTTCAGCCAAATTGGCAAAGTAAATCAATAGGTTACATTTTCCTTGATTTTCATGACTCATACTCATACTCAACTATACAGATCAAACAATCTTCATATAACCTTTATTCCTGTAGAAAACAAGAGATGTTTAGCTTGGAGGAGTGAGATTGATCAAATAAAACAAAGATCCAAAGGGGAAATATTTTAACCTGTCAATCACCAATAAGTGATGAAAAACAATAATTTGATTCTGTCTAGTTAAATATCTCATTCATTTCATTTTCAAAATAAAATGTCTGTTCTTGTACATGTGATGTTAAAACTCTGATCAGTTACCGTTCACATACAATCCACTCTGTTCACACTGACTGATGGATCATGTTTGTTCACAACGACATGAGCAGTAAACCTGTATGAAGATGCAAACATTAATATGCTCACTTTAAGGTGGGTGTGTGTGTGTGTGTGTGTGTGTGTGTGTGATCCTGTCCAGAGTGAACTATGGTTTCAGCAGCTATCTTTGGTCACAGTGTGAGTGTTTCTCTCTCCCTCCTCTATCTGACACAGAGACACTGAGGAACCAGACCCAGAACCCAGGGTAGAGTGGTTCAGTGAATGTGGAGTAGAAGGTGTGGATCTGGGTCAGTGTGTCAGAGGAAACTGTGTAGAAGGACAGAGAGCCAGCAGGCCAGTCCAGATACACTGCTACTCTGTTAGAGCCAGAGGAGCGGGGGGAAGGTATGTCTGTTGATCTGTTATTGTGACAGACAGAGTAACTATTATCAGAGCATTCCAGACTCCAGGACTTGTCATTCCCTCCAAGCCTGCAGTCATCACCCCCTCCTCTCCTGCTGATTCCTCTGTAAGTCACTCCTATATCAACCTCTCCTTCCCACTCGACCTCCCAGTAACAGCGACCAGTCAGACCATTTCTACACAGCAGCTGTCTCCAGCAGTCAAATCTCTCTGGGTGATCAGGATATGGCTGCTCCTGTCCCACCCATGTCACCTTTCTGTTGTCTTCAGACAGGATCAGCTCTCTGTGTGCTGTGTTTGGGTCCAGTGTGAGTTCACAGGCATCTGATGGAGAGAACAAGACTCAATACAGCAGCAGCTTCTCATCTAATAAACCTGTTGTGGTTGTTTGTTGATTTATTGACAGTTCATTTCTTAGCAGTTTCATGATGGCACATGATGTCAGCCATCATCCTGATTCACAGTAGGATCTGAATGAATGGAGTTCACATACTGTGGTGTAGATGGACTTTCCATCTCAATAGTTGAATGTGTGTTGCTTTGTTTTCATGAATCAAACTAAATACACACTTACACTTCCTCACAGCTGTTTTCAGACAGTGCATTCCACCATGTTCCACACTGGAGGAATAAACAGGGAATAAGTCAGATCAGCAGATTCTCTTTGATGATGGAAACATGGACATTTAATAACCTTCAATATGAAGGATTTCCACTCATATCCACCATTAAAGACCCTGATCACGCCGGCGTGATCAAATCATGTGACTAGTTCACGACATCGCTGCGTAAAAACGAACACTGCAAACAACTTCCAGCGGAAGTGCTGGCTTCAAACTCCATGCTAGTTTTTGTTTGAGGTTGATTGACCAAGTAGAAGCGGAGATATCATAATGGGAAGTTGACACTAAATGATCTTTCCTCCTACTGTAATATTCTCAATGTTATTGTCATGCGCAGCTGCCTGACCGGCGCGTCCGGCGCTCCGCTGCATTTTCCACTATATCTTTGTCGTTTTTTGTCCAAGCCTCGAATCTGCAGAATTAGTTCTACAGGATGGATTTACATATGAAGGAAGGCTGGGCCAGGACAGCCAATAGAATGCATTTGTTTGCATCATGTGGTTTTGGACAACCAATAGAAAAAAGAAGAAGGAGGAAATAGGGGAAATAGTAGTTTCTGATCGCCATTTGGAGTTTCTCTTTCCACAGAGTTTCAATTCACGGTAAAACATGACAAATTCATAGTTATACCTTTGAAATTATATTTTCTGTTGTGCTGAAAAAAAACATACCAGGCATTGATATGATAAACATTTTTAAGGTGGTATATAAAGGCAAAATGACAAGTATTGCAAAACGGCCAAAATAGCCCCGGGACTCCTAAGGGTTTTCAACATGAAACAGTATTCCTCAGCTTGTCAGTGTGACAGAGAAAATGTGTGTGAGCTCTCAGCCTTCTAGCAGACGTTGCCTCTCCATACCTGAGAGAGTCCAGTCTCCAGTGTGGATCCTCCATTCCAGCAGAGAGCAGCTTCACTCCTGAGGCTCCTGGATGATTGTAGCTCAGGTCCAGCTCTCTCAGATGGGAGGGGTTAGAGCTCAGAGCTGAGGCCAGAGAAGCACAGCCTTCCTCTGAGAGCTGACAGCCTGACAGCCTGCACACACACACACACACACACACGCGCACACACACACACACACACACACACACACACACACACACACACACACACACACACACACACAGGCAGCTACATATTGTTGCATTTTCTTGCAATGATGTAATGTGAAAAAACAATATTGATAATTATCTGGGTAAAATTTTCCTCAACTTCAAAATAAAAGCAGCTCGATGGCTTCCAATAATGACCAGCAGAGTTCCTCTCTTAAAGCATAATTGTGGTTATGTTCAACCTGGGCTTTATTTTCCTAGTTTTTCCATCATGATGATTGATTGTGTTCACTTCCTTCACTGTAGAGCTTGACATAGCTTCAGTTAAACAGCAGCTGCTGTCCAACACACACACACAGCAAACACACTCTAACAGTTGAACCCAAAAAGCGACTGAAACAGAAACACTCACACTGCAGTTACACATATCTTTAAATAGCTGCGACTGAACAATTATCACAACATTTCAGTTCTAATAGTCCATCTGATGCTTTTCAGCATTGCTCACACACTTCCTCATGGCTGCTAGTTTTCTGCTGCGTTCAGCTCATATTGGAAGAAGCAGAAGAACAGGCTTTTGTTTCATTATTCTTATTTAAAGATTATATAAGGTTATAGTGTTGAAAAATAAGACTGAGAATCAGTTTCACTCCTGCTTGTTGTCTGTTTTATTATTATTATTATTAGTTTTAAAAGTGTTAAATGAAAGTTGACTGTCTGATCTATTCTACTTTTATTCAGGAGCAAAATTAACCCTTTAAACTTGACAGAAATAGTGACTGGAGGACTGGGAGCTGAGAACTGAGGCCAGAGCTTCACAGCTTCTCTCTGACAGTTTACAGTCACTCAGCCTTAATGGACATGAAAAGATAAGGAAATGTTATTCTTTTATAATTTCAGTCAACCAACTCACGTAAACAGATTATTGAGAATGAATGCAAATATAGATACAGAGTTCAGTATGGCGTCTAGGCTCTGATGCTGTCACTCCCTGCAGCAGACACCTAGCTAGCCAAAGAGAGCAGGGAGTGACGATAGGGAACTTCCCCCCCAAAGCCGCTTCAGACACAGAGCCAGACACCAGCTAGTCATTTCCACCATGCGGCCTCGCTGATATCCCAAATGCAAGCTAGTATCTTAGGATCAAGCAAGGTCATTGTAACATTATGTGGAACCTCAATGTGTGGGCCGGGCACCAGCCGCTGTGTGGCCATTCCCCTACTAGGCACCATTGACCATCGAGGGGAATATACTATCTAGTGAAGCCCAATGTGTGTGCCACCCCTCTAATGGCAGCTTCCAGTGGGATACAGTCTGCTTACCCAGCGATCCACCTGATATGCAGCAGCAGACCAAAGTTAAGCTGCAGAAGACCAACAGCCTGTTCAGTCAGGACAACAACATATTGATATTCATCATATTTCTAAATAGTTGCAATAAGTTTTAATAGCTCGCTGCTCCCCCAAAGCAGTAGGCCTAAGCCACCAAAATGACTGCAATTATGTGTCGATCCTCGGCACATAAAGTAATGCAACCATGATCCATACGGAACAGTGGAACCGTCTATGTTATGGGAGCCGGGGCCAGCTTGGCCAGATAGCTACTGCTGCGTCATATTGTCTGACGTTACCTTTAACTAGTTTAAATTATTCCTGGCTAAATTAGTAAGTAATTAAGTAAGCAACTATGGAATGATGCTAAGTAATTTCCCTATAAACATATGATATACAGTACATTTATAGTACAGGCAGATGGTTGCCAAGATCACTGTTCAGAGTGCCTACACTTGGCTAGCGCTTAGGCTACTTGTAATGCTAATAACTGAGCAAATTGAAGACTTCTGGTTTAGTGTTTGTGTCTTAAAAAACAAGGGGCGATGGCAACAAACATAAAAACTGCATTTAGACCAATTTTTAAGATTTTCATGACCCAAATAGGCAATTTTTTGTAACCTGAATTGCCAATTTGTTCCACGCGATCCTTTTAGGACATTATCAAGATAAGGAGGCAATACTTGTGACAGATAGCTGGACTATCCAAATATGAATCAGATTTATCGGAATCGCTGCACAGTTTGTTCAAAAAACTTTATGTATTTACCTGCAACTGTTTCTTTCAGTCCGGTTGTAGCACACTGCGCGATTGGAAGCGCTTGATTGTAATGCCAGGACTGCCCTCCATTGCAGACCAACTATATCTATGTCTGACAAAGTATAGCTAAACCTGACGCAGCTCCACCTAAATCTGACAAGACGGCTAAACCTGACACATGTCCATCTAAGTCTGACAAAAGGCATCTAAGACCGATACAATTCCACCTAAATCTGACCATCTAAATCTGATGAACGCCACCTAAGTTTGATAAAGTACAGCTAAACCTGATACAACTCCATCTAAATCTGACAAAAGACAGCTAAACCTGACACAAGTCCACCTAAATCTGACAAAAGACAGCTAAACCTGACACAAGTCCACCTAAATCTGACAAAAGACAGCTAAACCTGACACAAGTCCAGCTAAGACTGACACAAGTCCACCTAGATTTGACGAAGTACATCTATGAATGACAAAGGCGGCTGAGGATGTCCTAAAAAGGCCACCGTACTCCAGTTTATTAATGTCATTATTGTGTGTGTTTTTTGGGCACTGCTTTCATATCATTACTACTACTAACAGACTGTATTCATGTCAGCCTTATCTAAAAGCAGAGTTTACAGTGTGCTTTACATGGTGTTGTAGCTCACTGAGTTGAGTGTGGCACTAACAATGCCAGAGATGCTGGTTTGATTCCTACTGGGGTCACTCATGCTGACAATGTATTCACACATGGTGGTGTAAGGTGATTTCTTCTTTAAAAAGAGGTAGTTTGATATAATAATTATAATATCAAATGTAAACATGAGAAACAAGATTAAGAAGGGAGGAAAGACAAAAAGCAATTACACAAAAGCGAGTCAATATGTGTTTTACAAAGTGTTTTAAAGATGATACTGAATCTGCTAGCCTAAGTCCCTCAGGAAGGCATTCCATAGTCTAGGAGCCCTGATGGCAAAATCACCTTTAGTTTTGAGTCTAGACTGTGGGAAAGTCAGACAGACCCAAACATCTCAGCTTGGTCTCAACTCATCGGGAACTAAGAGGTCCACAGTGGAATTCAGGGCCAAAACTACTTTAAATGTGCTGAGTGAAATTTTTATATTAATTCTATATCTAACTGGTGACCAGTGGAGAGATGATAAATTGGGGCTATGATGATGTTACCTTACCACTGGTTCAAATCCTAGTTGCTCTATTCTGAACCAGCTGGAGATGTGACAGTGAATTATGGCTGAGACAGGAATAGAGAGAGGTGCAGGAAAGGAAGAACAAGCTTTTGTTTCATTATTCTTATTTAAAGATTATATAAGGTTATAGTGTTGAAATATAAGAGTTTCATTCCCGCTTGTCTGTTTTATTATTATTACTCTTTTTTTGTTATTCTGCTAATAAAAAAATGTTAAATGAAAGTTGACTGTCTGATCTATTCTATTTTTGTTCAGGAGCAAAATTAACCATTTAAACTTGACAGAAATAGTGATTTTACATATATGTGACCTGCTCTATCATTTCCAGTCACACTGACCCCTCAAACCATTTTGAGTTTAATACACCGTTGGAAAGAGGAGAATTTAAGCTTTCTGGTGATATCAAAATTATCTTTGTACTCCACAGATTGAGTGAGATGCAGCCCTTGATGTCTTGACTGTTTCCAAACTATGTTTTTGAGAAAAAGGGCCTCAAAGTTTAAAGTCAATTAATTAAGTGTTAAAAAGTAGTCTGATATGATATCAGTCCATTGTGCGATATTTAATAATATCAATTAAATTCAGTGTCTCTCTCTCTCTCTCTCGCTCTCTCTCACACACACACACACACCATATTAAGGGGAGAGAGGGACGGGGAGAAGTGTTGCCAAGTTCGTAGCAACGAAACCCTCCCAGTGCCAATTAAACCAAACCCATAAACAGTCCAATGATCAATGAAACTAGTCCAAAATAACAAACCAATAACAAAACTCCACAATACAACCCTGACAAACTTTATAAACAGCGTTTTAAGTCCTACAGCATTTATAACATTTCCACGTACATTGAAAACCGCGAACCTGGCAACATGAGGAATGCGAGCTTTGTCTCAATTTGTGACAGAATGTGACAAGTCCTTTACTTTAGGTTTCAACAACAGAGGCAGTAAGGAGAGGAAATAATGAAATATTTTCTCAGAGGATAGAAACTAGTGATAAATGTTGGTATCTCAGCTGTTTTTGTCTTATGTCAAAACCTGATTTAGAAAAGCTGATACACGCTTTCATTGCAAGAAGGTTAGACTACTGCAATGGTCTTCTTTCCAGTCTCCCCAAAAAACTCTGGGGCGGTTACAGCTCATTCAGAATGCTGCTGCCAGAGTTCTGACTAAGACTAAGAAAACAGAACACATTAAACCAGTTCTTAGGTCACTGCATTGGCTTCCAGTGTGCCATAGAACTGATTTTAAAATTCTGCTGCTTGTCTATAAAGCGCTAAATGGCTTAGCTCCAAAATACATTTCTGACCTGCTCTTAGGATATGAGCCACCCAGACCTCTGAGGTCATCTGGGACCGGTCTGTTAGTTGTTCCCAGGGTGAAAACTAAATCAGGTGAAGCTGCTTTTAGTAATTATGCTCCCAATTACTGGAATAAACTTCCAGAAGCACTGAGATGTGCTCCCACTGTCAGCTCTTTTAAAAGTCGGCTCAAAACATTCCCTTTCTCTGTGGCCTTCCACTAAATCATCTGTATGTAGATGTAACAGGTGTTATCTTTATTTATTTATTTTATTTCCGTTTTACCTATTTTATACAAAATTATTCATCAGTTGGCGTCACAAACTGGATCCCAACAGGAGTCTAGAGGAACTCTGGTGAATAGTTTCTCCGCTCTGACGGGATCCACAAACCTGTATTGAGAATTGAAGGATTTCTTGAAGTTTATAATTGTAATTGTTTAGATGATCTGTGTATTGTTCTAAAGGAACATTTACAAGTCCTATAGGGGCTGTGGGGCCTGCCTATAGGGTGGGGTAAGACCACTGGAAAGACTCTAGGCTCCTTCGAAGAATCCTTCAAGATTTCATCTAAATTGAGGGAGTCACTCTCAGAGAAGTTCTACTGGCTGACCAGAGGTGTCACCAGTGAGAGAGTGACTGCTCAATATCTTTCTTTCTTTCATTTTTAATGTCATTTTATGTATTTTTTCTGTTTTATGTGAAACACATTGTATTTGCCTTGTGTATGAAATACTGTATAAATAAAGTTTGCCTTGCCTTGCCTTGCCGTTCAAAACTCACATCAGCAGGAAAATCCTACAGAGGTCAGGGATTTTCACTGACATGAATGTGCATGTAAAGCAGAATTTAAATGGTGGTCTGTTGAACAGTATCAGTAATACTGACCTGAGAGTGTCCAGTCTACAGTGTGGACTCTCTAGTCCAGCAGACAGCAGCTTCACTCCTGAATCCTGCAGGTCGTTGTGACTCAGGTCCAGCTCTCTCAGACTGGAGGACTGGGAGCTGAGAACTGTGGCCAGAGCTTCACAGCTTCTCTCTGACAGTTTACAGTCACTCAGCCTGAATGGACATGAAAAGATAAGGAAATGTTATTCTTTTATAATTTCAGTCAACCAACCTGTGAAACTGAAATACAAGTGAATACATTACAAGTTACAATGTGTCTACTTTCTGTTCATCTAGCTACATATATTGAGGCAAAACAAGTTGGATACAAATACACATAACACAAATAAACATATGTATATGCTGGTTGGCTGGAGTAGTTAACAAGAAGCAAGAAGAAACTAGCGATCTTTAAGGTAAATATTAAAGCTGAGAAACACATAAAGGTAAGTGTCTAAACAAATGTTAATTATTACTTACAGACATATGTTGTTTAGGGATTAGGAGAAAACGAACAGAAAAGAAAAAACAGCAGTTGGCATTGTTACTATGGAAACCAAACAACAACAATGGCAAGTCTATAGACAGCATGGACAGGCGATTCCATCAGTTCTCTTAAAGGGGCAGCACAGCAACCCTGTATAATGTTAACCAAAAATATAAAATTATGTTATATTACTAAATTTCAGCATTGAGGTACTTACATTCATGATTTTGCGTAGCCATACTAAGCTAAAAACCTATTATTGGGAATCGAGAGAAAGTTTCAGAGTGACAGAGACACAGAGCGTCCCCGTAACCATAGCAACTCACTCTCACTCCTGCATGCGTGCGCACAGCGCGAGAGGAGAGGGAGAGACGCAGAAGAGCCGCTGACTGAGATTACTCTGAGCAGCATGCATGGGAATAAATTACAATATAATAGATTTGTGTATATTTCTGGCTTTCCCCCTGATGGTCGCTGCTGCACGGTGCTGCTCTGTCTTATCTGCCCGTGCGCTATCAAGTCAAGTTTATTTATATAGCCCTTTGTCACAAGCATATCTCAGAGGACTTTACAGAGAATGTGTCTAGCTAGGTCTAACTAAACACAATCAATGGTGAACAAAGTTATGTAGGACAAACAGTGAAAAACACAAGGTAGGCAAGAGCAGATTTAGAAAGACAAACAATCTACCTATTCTACAGCCTAACCTACCCGGCACCCCAGCCTTAGACCCTAAATGCACGCAAGGAAAAACTCCCAAGAAAAACCTAGTAGGAAAACTTGGAAGAAACCTTGGGTGGGCTGAGGCAAATAGGGATCCCCCCCCCGGAACGGCTTAGCGTGCAATAGGTGCCGGGCAAAACATTGACAACATTGAGTCATGGGCAACAATAATGACAGGAGAAAACAGAGAGAAACAAAAAGAAGGAGAAGTGGCATGTGGCGATGAGAGGGGGGTGAGGCCAGTGCTAAAAATTCAGTGAGACGAGGGCAGCAGTCGTAATTCAGCGTCCAGGTGGGAAACAGCAGCAGGGAAGAGCAAGGCAGCACTGACTAAGAGCCAGGGCAGCACCCGTCACTGCCAGGTAGAACACTGACCTGGAGTCAGAGAGAGGAGAGAGAGAGATAGGACACGAGGCTGCGTACACACACACACACAACACAACCAGACACACACACACAACGCAACCAGACACACACACACGTACAGAGGAAGAGGAGAAAACAGCTGCACACAGAACACACAGGGTCAGAGACACGATAGGTGGGAGCAGCATCAGGGATGGGGCCGAGGCCCCTGTAGCAGAACCAGGTCTCCACAGCTCCAAATGGACCCTTGAGTAACATTCTTTCCCAGGAACAAAAATGACCCTTCACCTTTAAAGACACAAAAGTGTCACCTTGACGCTAACCAAGACCAAGGGGGGATCTCCTCCACCAATCAGACAACTCTTCTCCCATTTACAGGCCTTATCTACAAGCCACATCGAACTGCAGGCCCAGATTCACACACACACACACACACACACACACACACACACACACACACACACATAGCCTGCCTCTGATAAAGCTCTGGGTCAGAGAGTTGGAGGAACATTCATTAGAATGTTGTCAAAATCAGGAGAAATCCTTGATAAAGACTCATGAAACTTTGGTTAATACTTTGCGATGGATCCTAAAGTATATGTCTAAATTGATGTCTAACTGCCATGATTATAAGAGTTATTTGCATTATTCAACTTCTTCATCTTTACATGGGTTTAGATAGTCATGTTTGATATCAAAGTGTTCAGGAATTTATGCTGAGTTCAATAATGTGGATGTTATGACTGTAAAGTAATTCTGTATCATGTTAACAAAAGAGTCAGAAATTGCTTTCCCTTTCCAGTTTTAGGTCCATAGGAAAACCCCACCTTTCTGGATAGAGCCCTAAAATCGTAAATCCATAAATTCCTTTCATTCTTGGTTTAGTTCTCTCCTTTTTCCTCTACTTTGTATCTCCTAATGTCCCCAATGAGTTTAGAATAATGTGAAGTATACTAAATTGGTTAATCATATAGGCTATGCTTAGGTATTTTAATTAACATCACAATAGTTAAGGTCTAGTTATATTTATCCATTCTGGCCCTAACTCGATAATTATGTACCATTCCATTGTTTCCCTATATCAACCCCAAAGTTACTATATATTTGTGATTTAAATATTAAGATTATAAGTATGTATCTAGGCTATTCTGCTAAAACAACTCAGTGCACAGAAAAGTTTGAACAGTGAAAGTTTTATTGTCTAATCATGTTTCATGTAATGGTTTTATACAATCCATAAGTGTTTGTTTACAGGGCTCATAATGTTCACCAGTTGACAACAGTAATTGGTTGAGTATGTAAAATCCAAATGCGTTATTCTAAATCTTTATCATTACATAGACTAGTTAGGCTACTAAAGTAATTGAGAGAAGTATCCTCATGAGCCTCTTTGTTTATGACGGGCGTTGCCTATGTCCAGGACAAAGAAATGTAGGCGGAATCTCCAAACCCGCGCAAAGTATCTTTTTAAACTGCATAATATAAAACTCTCAGTTTCTTGTCACCTTGTGCACTTCATGCCCCGAGCTTCATGCCGGAGGCCATGATGCCGTCACCAACTCGAAGACCAACCAAACCAGATTTAGCGCAAGCGGAGATTCACATCTTGCGGCCTCGTAGGCCTAACTACTCTTTGTCATTAATGTGACCCTGTTTTTCAAGCCGTTGATACTACGAAGTCGAGCCTCGCTGGACCGCGAAGACTGTTACAAAGTTATTTTAAGAACGAGTTATTAATCCATTAATTAAGAAAAGCTAGAGAAGTCAGAAGCTCCAGTCAACCCTCTCAGCTGACCAGCCAAGCTTCCTGCTCCATCCTGCCTGAAGTCCGGTTGGCAGCGGAAAGCCAGTGGACATCTACCTGAGAGAGAGAGAGCGTCTTTTTCAAGACCCGCTCTAACTTCATCGTTTGCCATCGTTTCCCTACGGTCGAAACCTCACGATGGACCCCCGGCAAGTAAGGCTGAAACACTTCCATGTCTTTCTGCTGAGAGTTGATGCAAAAGCTTCACTAAAGTTATCACTTAATCCAATCAGGAAAGTCAGTATAGTCTGAGTTATCCCTTAAGGCCTTTGCACACCAACAGCGACGCGAATAAACGGCACGAAATTGCGAATAATTCGGAGGCGTATTTTGACGCGCCTGACTATTCACATCAAGCGCGACGCGATTTTGCGAATAAATTATTAAGGTTCTAAAAATATTCGCGCCACAAGAAAAAAAAATGGACTCAACATCAAGCGACGATGACCTGGTGCTCCTTTTACTTAATAAAAAGAAAAAAAAACGAAATACCTGGGTACACCCAATACTAACAAAGAGAGGAGAACTTGGTGAGTTCCACTGCTTGGTCCAGGAGCTTAAACTGTACCACAGCCGCTTCAGGACGTACTTCAGGATGTCCGTCGGACAATTTGAAGTACTGCTGCAACAGCTGGCACCAAGCTTGAAGAAGCAGAGGAGTAATTTCAGAGAGCCGATTGACCCGGAGCAGCGGCTAGCTGTATGTCTGAGGTAAGATAATAGTTTTTTTTCTAAGTATTTAATTTGAGGGAAGTCCCGTTTGTTTGTAAACAGTTCCAGCTGTGCGCAGTGCGCATTTGGTTCATTCATATTCTTCGACAGAGTTGGGTCGCCTGTAGCCTAGCTTGGTCAAAAATCATTCAAAATCTGATCTCTCCTCTTGAGGCTTGCGTTAACATACCAACCAGACACTTTACTTAGTGGTTAATAAATAGCCTACCCATCTGTGTTGTTTATTGGCCTTTTTGTGCGCTCCGAAGAAGGCAGCAATGCCAGTACACGTTGGTACTGTTTTGTCAACTAGGCTACATCATATCCTTTTAAAGACAAAAATAACTGTGAGCATTGGCTAGAGACAAATACATTAAATAAATAAATAGACAAATAAACTTTATATCAGACTGATAGGTGGTGGATAGAGGGAGAGACACATAGACTAGGCTATTTAACCCTTGTGCATCCCTAAATCATTCAGTAAATCATCTTCCCACGGGCCTGAATGCGCACAGCGCTTAAAAACAGCAAAGCCAGTACATTTCTAAATGAGTCATAACAGAGAGGAAAGACGGAACACAGAGTTTATAGGCTCATCCAGGAGCATGCCAATAACTACACTGAAATATGTGGCTGTAACACAAAGGTCATTCAATAATCAAACTTTCTCCACGATTCAGCAACAACAGCGCTCACACATAAAGGCAATAAGTGATTATTTATTTTACTTATGGAATCGGTATGTATTTTTTATAGTTATGGCTCCTGTAGCCTATATAAAAGTTTAAAATGGTATAATATCATTGGGGTGTTTAGGACTATTCATTAGTCCATGATGAATATTTATAATTGAACTACAGACGTCTGCAGCAAAGCAAAGACCAACAGACCGCATGAGTAACCTGATGTTGCCTATAGGGAAAAACACCACAGCCTACCTCAAAACTTCATCTTTGGAAAAAAAAACATCGCAACGAAATCAGCATCTGTGGATGAATTTCTAAAATACAATATACGGTATACGGGGAAACGGAGGCGTAGCCATTACTTCAATATATTAAATATTACAGGCACATTGCCAAACGTGCTTGAGCAACAAAACGACACAAAGAACTGGGCAAATAAATAATAAAACAATAACGAACTATAAGGTATTTAAAAAAAACATGACAGGCTCTTCAGTCATCATGAATTTACTGCATGGAATGGAATCCTTGGAATGCGCCATTACGCAGCGCAGCTCACGTTTCCTACAGCCGACCTTACAGTGTTATATAGTGTTAAATCATAGGGAATAACCAGTATGGATAACATTTGCTAAATGTGAAATATTTGTAGATATATAATGAGCTCTGTCCATTAAATCCTTCTGGGGACGTGCTTTACACACGGATGTCCCATGGATATACAGAAGCACAATATTGCGCAATTAATCTTTCAGTTTATCCACAGACAGAATATCTCATGTTTCATGTCTAGGAGCTCTGTCTCATCACACTGTTGTTCTAAAGGTACTGTATGCAATCATATGTGTGAAATTGAAAGAAAAGATAATTCTTTCTTTCATCATGTCTTTGCAGATTTCTAAGCACTGGTGATAGTTACACCACAATTGCAGCAAGTTTTCGCCTTGGTATCTCAACTGTGGCACAAATAGTGAGGGAAACCTGCAATGCCATCTGGGAAGACATGAAAGAAGCCTACATGCCATGTCCAAATAAAGATCTGTGGATGAATACTGCGAGGAGATTCGAAGAGCGATGGAACTTTCCACATTGCATAGGTGCATTGGATGGGAAGCACATTGTGATCCAGGCACCTCCCAACTCAGGATCACAATTCCACAATTATAAGGGCACCTTCTTCCGGCCCTATCCAGGGCGCCACCTTCAAGAGGACATGCGAGTCTTCAATTACCGCCTCTCCAGAGCCCGCCGTATCGTGGAGAACTGTTTTGGCATCCTCACGCAACGCTGGAGGGTCTACTGTCGAAGACTGCAAGTCTGCCCTGATGCAGCAGACAGTATCGTGAAGGCAACTTGCATACTCTCCAACTTTCTGCATTCTGCTGAGGGGGATCAGAATCCAGACGGTGGAGAGCCAGTTGAAGACGATGGTGGAGAGAGCATCCTAGCTCCAATCAGGAACCTGCGGGGGAACAGGGCATCGGCAGAGGCCCTGAGAGTACGGGAAACCTTCCGCCACTACTTCAACTCACCAGCCGGACAAGTGCCTTGGCAATATGCCCATGTACACCGTGGTTTTGCTGCCTAAAGCAACTTGCATCTGCCCTGATCAGTTCATTTAATTTTCATCCCAGTTTTACATTAACATATACAGTATATCCAAATAATATAGTATGAAAGGCGCTGTGTACAGCATTGCTCTTTTCCTGTGTGGTGACTGGTACAGAGTATACTAAATATCAAAACCTCATGTATTAACATTTCTCTGATAAATATGTAGGCCTAAACCTTTAAATGTTTAAACTGTTGTTTGTTTCCACATAAATAATAAAAGCCATGTTTCTTGCCCTACCACTTGTTTTTCAGTCAAATGCAGACAGGTTATTGTTTCAATCAGATTTTATTTAATAAATTAAATAATAAATATGAAGTACATAACAAATTTTAAATATAGCAGCACAACTACAGTGACGTAAAATGTTGGTATTGCTGAGAATACACAGCTCCAAACTCTGCCTCATGACACAACTCCTGCATCTTTATCCTAATCCAGGATTGCCTTTCTGTGGGCAGACGCCTCATTGCAGGCGCCAAGCTTAAAAGGAACAGAGTGACCTCGTCTCTCTGCAGTGCTCTCTCTCTGTCTCTCTCTGCTTCCCTGGCTTCCTTCTTCCTCAGGTACTCCTCCAGCATGCTGTCACTAGCCTTTCTCTTTGCCTTGGCTGGCCTGGGAGCTACAGCACCACACTCTCCCTCACTTTCTGCTTGGTCAGACACCTGCTCTGCTGGCCCTGCATCCTCTTCCTGCTCTTCCTCACCATCTAGATTGCTCTGGGTGCTATTCAAAAGCAACTAATTAGTAATTAGTTGACTAACTAATTCTAGTGTTAAAGCAATTGACAAATGAGAGGTAAGTTAAAAGGGTTATAGTCTACCTCCTGAATGAAGTGGACTTGTCTAAGAAAGACATTGCCTCCATGTACTTCCATCTCTTCTTCTGCCTGCTACCAGCCTGGCCACTCTTCACTTCCCCCTCCTCCCTCTTCTTTCTCACATAGGTGTCCCTCAAATTCTTCCATAACTTCTTCACTTCATCAACTATAAAGTAGAAGAATAGCTATGCTGTAGTTGTTAAACACACCAAACACAACACCAGACTGATTACGCTCAGTTCTGATTAGACACAAGCTTGTTTACATTACGTTACTGTCAAATAAATACATTGTATTGTTGACCGCCATTACATTTATTATATTTTGGAGAATAAACATCCGCAAAAGAAGAAGGAATACGGATCCATTGTAAGTAAACCTATATCTATTGCCATTCCAGAGTAAATGGAGATGCAATAAAGGAAAAAATAATATTTTCATCCTTGCCTAGTATATAATCTAAATGTAAAAGGCAATATCACCATTATAACCAAGATCCCATAGATAACAACAATATTCAATAATTCATATATGGGCCACAGAGCTCCATTCTATACAGGCAGATTTATGGAGAACGCTGTCCAGTCTATCTGGACTGAAATGGCTGGTGAAAAGCCCCCGTTCATCGGAGCGACGGTTTCAAATTGACGGCAGAAACGTGAGTAACTAAAATCTGCCGTTTTTGGTGAAAATAACATAAGCCTTGGTGAAATATTTTGGCAAGAACATAGATTTTTGTCAGTGTGATTGTAAAATGTGAATTTTGACTGCTACTTTTCCCCGTTAATGGCGGACATGTATCGTTCCTTTTTGTGGTGCGTTTAGGGTCATTGGAAAGCTCGGAATTTCTATATTCCAGCGATACCAAGCATGTTATTGTAGACTGACGAGAAAATGATCCCGATACCTGATTATTATTATACCTGACAATCCTGCTTTGTTACCCCCCGATGGGTGCAGGTTAGCCCAGACTCGGTATTTGCTGGGTCCTATTGTAAAATGTCCAGCAGTCTACCGAATCGGGGCTAGGATAGAGCATAATCCATAATCCATAAACATACAACCTAGACCTACTCGTCTTTTTGTGACAGCAAACAAACTGACATGACTTTGAAAAAGTGACATTAGTTAACGTTAACGTTGTAACTGGGCAGGTTAGCTTCATATGGGCTAACGTTACATTAGCATAGTTGGAAGTTTAAACAAAGACGTTATGTAGACTGTTGAAGCTTGATATACACAGACCATCATCATACTGAAGCTCTTGTGCTATTCCTCTCCACACGTTGTCTTTCAGATCGTTGTCTTTGTAGTTTTTTTCTGTTTTATCATACAAAACAGAGTTCTGTGAGACAAAGACAATCAAACGATCCGCCATGTTGAATGTTTTGAATGTGACGTTGTCAACAACATGCATTTTGATTGGTCAGATGCGTGCACGTCGGAAGCGAAACCTCGGAAAAATCGACTTTGGTCCGAAAAAATAAAAGCCGCAATATCGCTCAGCGAAATTCCGTCGCTGATGTGAAAGCTTGCATTGACTGATACAGGTTCGAAAAATATTATTAACGTGCGAATTAATCGCACGAAAAAAACGCGTCTGGTGTGCAAAGGCCTTTAGGGCGACCCGTCTCGTTCCTCTGGTTTATTGGTCTAAATTGACATAACACTATTTACTGTTGCCAATAATCTTCATTCCAATGTTTCTATCCTTCTCATTTTATTTTCACTTCATTCTCCTTTTATTTTATTTCATGCTCATTTCATGAGTCAACCTATAGTTTAGTGTTTTATTCTGGTTTATCATCTGTCCACTTACCATATACTTCCCTGTTTCATGGCTACATGTTTGTTTACGACTCTACACGCTACACAACAAACACACAGAGAGAGAGACATCCAGGTGGGAGCAGCATCAGGGATGGGACTAAGGCCAGCACTGAGGACCATCAGAGCGGGGGCAGTACCCGTCTGCTGACAGCTAGAAGACTGCACAGGAATGTGAGAAAGGGTGGAGAAAACCAGCCGCACACACACACACACACACACACACATACACACACACACACACACACACACATACACACAGAGCTGTGCAGAAGCAGGACAAAACCCAGACGTATTTGGGCACAGACACGCTCATACAGACATCAGATAGAAAGTGATTAGACACAGGGAAACCAGGAGGCAGCCCTATACTATGTTCCCAACGGCAAATTACTATATAAATACTGTCTAGGCTAGGGTCAGGGAATAGACTGTGTCGAGCCCAAGCCAACGGTGCTAAGGTAGGTCGTATGATTGCGAGAATAAATAGGTTTTGAGTCTAGATTTGAAGATTTTGACAGAATTAGCTTCTCTGACTGTAAGAGGTAGCTGGTTCCAGAGATAGGGAGCTCGGTAGGAGAACGCTCTACTGCCTGCTGATTTTTTCTTGATTCTAGAGACAGTAAGGTAGCTAGCATCCTGTGATCGGAGGGCATAAGGGGGAATATAAGGGATGATGAGGTCGGATAGATATGATGGTGCAAGCCCATGTAACGATTTATAAGCTAATTGAAGCACCTTAAAGTCAGATCTGGCTTGAATTGGGAGCTAGTGAAGGGAGGTTAGGATTGGAGTAATGTGGTCAAATTTTCTAGTTCTGGTTAGTATTCTGGCGGCAGCATTTTGCACGAGTTGTAGTTTTTTAATACTGTAGTTCGGTAGGCATTAAGACATTACAATAATCGAGTCTTGATGAAACAAAAGTGTGTATTAAAGTTTCAGCATCCGTCGTATTTAGCAGGGAGCGAATTTTCGAGATATTGCGAAGGTGGAAAAATGCTATCTTAGTGATTTCCTTAATGTGAGCATCGAATGAGAGAGCTGAGTCGAAAGTAACGCCATGGTTTTCAACTGTGGGACTCTGGGTAATTAAGCAGTCCCCAAAGTTAAGAGTATGGTCTGCAACAAGAGGCAGTTGGGTTTTTGGGCCAACAACTACGTCTCAGTTTTGTTGGCATTTAGTCGCAGTTTTGTGACATCCAATTTGTGACAGCGATTAGGCATAGTTCTAAGTTTATAAGCTGTCAGTGTCCTCTTTTCGCACCGCAACGTTATCAGTTATGAATTTGTTTTTCACTGCGTGAGAAAATGGACTTATGGCGTGAGAGCATGTGAAAAGTGTCAATTGTGTGAGTCTCACGGTCAATGCGTGAGAGTTAGCAGCGCTAGAAAGCTAAACCTGACACAAGTCCATCTAAATCTGACACAAGTCCATCTAAATCTGACAACAAACAGCTAAACCTGACACAAGTCCATCTAAACCTGACACAAGTCCAGCTAAGACTGACAGCAGTCCACCTAGATTTGACAAAGTACATCTACGAATGACAAAGGCGGCTGAGGATGTCCTAAAAAGGCCACCGTACTCCAATTGTCTGCCTGAACTAGCTCTGCAGGCTTTGCTTCATTAATGTTATTATTGTGTGTGTTTTTTGGGCACTGCTTTCATATCATTACTACTACTAACAGACTGTATTCATGTCAGCCTTATCTAAAAGCAGAGTTTACAGTGTGCTTTACATGGTGTTGTAGCTCACTGAGTTGAGTGTGGCACTAACAATGTCAGAGATGCTGGTTTGATTCCTACTGGGGTCACTCATGCTAACAATGTATTCACACATGGTAGTGTGAGGTGATTTCTTCTTTAAAAAGAGGTAGTTTGATATAATAATAATAATAATATCAAATGTAAACATGAGAAACAAGATTAAGGGAGGAAAGACAAAAAGCAATTACACAAAAGCGAGTCAATATGTGTTTTACAAAGTATTTTAAAGATGATACTGAATCTGCTAGCCTAAGTCCCTCTGGAAGGCATTCCACAGTCTAGGAGCCCTGATGGCAAAATCACCTTTAGTCTTGAGTCTAGACTGAGGGAAAGTCAGACAGACCCGAACATCTCAGCTTGGTCTCAACTCATCGGGAACTAAGAGGTCCACAGTGGAATTCAGGGCCAAAACTACTTTAAATGTGCCGAGTGAAATTTTTATATTAATTCTATATCTAACTGGTGACCAGTGGAGAGATGATAAATTGGGGATATGATGATGTTACCTTACCACTGGTTCAAATCCTAGTTCTAGCTCTATTCTGAACCAGCTGGAGATGTGACAGTGAATTATGGCTGAGACAGGAATAGAGAGAGGTGCAGGAAAGGAAGAACAGGCTTTTGTTTCATTATTTTTATTTAAAGATTATATAAGGTTATAGTGTTGAAATCAAAATGAACGGAACACCGGCACTCACAGAAAAATAATCTTCTAATTTATTATGGGCAAAAAACGAACATGTTTCAGCTAGAAGCCATCATCAGCGTAAATAAGAGTTTCATTCCTGCTTGTCTGTTTTATTAAAATTACCCTTTTTTGTTATTCTGCTAATAAAAAAGTTAAATGAAAGTTGACTGTCTGATCTATTTAACTTTTATTCAGGCGCATAAAACAACCCGGTCTCACGGTAGTTTGTGAAATAGTCACGAAATTTAATCTATTGATTCTTGTTCATGGACACGATTTTTCCATTTTTTTCGTGTCACTCAGCACGACTTTCAAACTAATGTATTTCAATTGGAAGTATCTTTCGTGCCTGCACCACGTTTTTTTTCTGTCAGTCCGGACTCGGGAGCACCCAGGAACCTCAGCGGCTGTTACTATGGTGAAGCAAGACGCCAGCTAAAGCCGTAACATAACCTATGATATCTTTAACATTTCTCAACACAAAAACACGAAAGTGTCCTTGATAACTCAACAATGCGACAGGTTAATGTTATGGCCATCCGTTTAAATTATTTCACCTTCGATTCTAATAAACCAAATACATTATTGGGAAGGTCTCGACCTGGGGAGTAACATTTGTCAGTATGAAGATTCTACATGGCTCCTGCTTTGAAATACTGTCCTTTGAACCTTGACCTCGGTGCATGTTTGAAGGCTTATAATTCAGCAACAAAAGGGGTTACAGACATGGGACCAACTATCATTTAGTTATAGAGAGCTCTTGACCTCAGCTCTCATGTGAGTATTGTCAATAACTGGGGGCGCTGTCAAATATGGGCAAAATATGGTTAAAATAAATGTTCACCCATTTAACAATTAGATATTTAAAATCTGATTACACAAATGCGTTTACCATCCACTTAAACTCCTCAGTGGACTCTCAATTCAGTATTTACAACTTCCAATTCTAGGAAAAACAATAATATTTAGAAACTACAATTCCCTAGAGCCGTGCCATGCAGCTTGATACAAATCGCCATCAAAGTTGTAGTTCCTAAATGGTGGTCTGTTGAACAGTGTCAGTAATACTGACCTGAGAGTCTCCAGTCTGCAGTGTGGACTCTCCAGTCCAGCAGAGAGCAGCTTCACTCCTGAATCCTGCAGGTCGGTCTTACTCAGGTCCATCTCTCTCAGATGGGAGGGGTTGGACTTCAGAGCTGAGGCCAGAGAAGCACAGGAGCTCTCTGACAAGTGGCAACCACTCAATCTGAATAAAGAATAAAGCATGTAGCTATCAAATAAAATATACCTGAATGCTTGCAACAATCCATTGTTTCATAATCCAATTGTATATATTATATAGAGTCATTCCATCTGAAATCAGACAGGCTGTCACACCTACGTTTGTCTCACAATTGGTCCATTTTCCTTGAACACATTCTTTAACCAACCATATGGATAAATCTGGAGTTTGGGCCCTGAATAATAATAATAATAATAACTTTATTTGTATAGCACTTTTCTAAAAACAATGTTTACAAAGTGCTTTACATACAGTAAAATCCAACAGCAGCAATAAAAGAAAATAGGCATAAAAAGTAAAATATGATGTAGACAGGTACAACTAAAAAACACAAACCAACAGAGATACAATTAAAAGCAGATCGAACTTTACATAAAAGTGTGTGCCGAAAAGAAATTATAAAAAATAAAAAATAGGAATAAAAGGTAATACAGGAAATAAACAGGTGCAACTAAAACAAAGAAACAGAGATACAATTAAAAACAGATGGAACTCTAAATAAGAGTGTGTGCCAAAACACAAAAAAGGCAATAAAATGGACATACAGGTACAAGTAGGCAACACTACCGTTCAAGAGTCCGGAGCCAGCGAGAACCCTCCATGCCCCCGAAAGAGACCGATACCCCAATCCACCAGGGCAGCACCAAACCGATCAGAAACATAGCCGAGTCACCGACAATGCCACAAACCAATACCACCACTCCAAATGACTGCTCCACTCCCCAAACCCCCCGCCCATCAAGGAACCCCCCATGCGCAGCAGCGACAGCCCCGCAGACCCCAGGCACTCCAGCCACCACGCCCCCAGGACACCCGGCAAAGCCCCGCCCCACGCCCCCTGCAGAACCCGCCACCGGCGCAAACGGCCCACAGGGCATCCCCCACGGACCCCACGATCAAGCCGCCCCCACAAAAGCCCGACAGGACCCAGACCGGCCGACCGCACCGGCCAACCCAGCAGAGACAGCACCCGTCTCCACAACCCGCCAGCCGATCATCGCCCCGAGAGACGAAAGCCACCCCAAGCGCGACACCGTCAAGAAACCGAAGACCCCCACGCAAAGGCGCACACCCCAGCATGAAATCCCCAGCCTCCCGGCAACCCCACGCATGGAAGCGGCCACCATCCCCCAAAACAACAACCGACCGCCGAGCCAGGAGAGACGAGCACCGCCTCCGACAGACCGACCAACGAAACCACCCGATCCAAACCCCATCGAGCCCTGCAGGAGACAGCCCGAATGCACGGCCCGCGAGAGAACGCCCCACAAGCCAATCACACCCATGGCAAGCGCCGCAGGAAGCGCGCGGCGAAACCCCAGCCGAGAATCCCGAAAGCCCGACAGCCAGAACACCCAAGGCCAGCAAAGATGCCACCACCACAGACAGAGGACTCCTGATGAACAGAGAGTCCGAAGAACAGAACAGCCACCCGAAGACAGAGGCAGCAGTCCGCAACACCGTCACTGCCCCGGCTGCACTCCTCGACCAGCACCAGCCTCCCCCAGGAAACACAAAGACCCCTCAGTGACTCCAAACTCCCGAACGGCAGTGCAAAGGGAGTGAATCACATAAAAGCCTGTTTATATAAGTGTGTTTTTAGAAGGGATTTAAAAGATGAAACTGATTTAGCTAGCCTGATTTCCTCAGGCAGGTCATTCCAAAGTCTAGGCGCCCTAATAGAGAAAGCGCAGTCACCTTTAGTCTTGAGCCTAGACTGTGGAACAACCAAAAGGGCCTTGCCTGAGGAGCGAAGGCTACGTTCTGGCTCATAAAGAGTTAAAAGGTCAGCAATATAGTTAGGGGCTAGACCTTTCTGTGCTTTAAATGTAATCAGTAAAATCTTAAAATCAATTCTAAATCTTACTGGTAGCCAGTGCAGATGTGCTAGGACTGGGGTAATATGGTCTCTACGTTTAGTGCCAGTTAAAATTCTAGCTGCAGCATTTTGAACAAGCTGGAGACGTGAGATAGATTTTTGACTGAGGCAGGTATAAAGAGAGTTGCAATAGTCTAGACGAGATGAGATAAAAGCATGAATTACCTTCTCTAAGTCAGCATGAGATAAAAATGACTTTTTTTTTTTTTTTTTTTTTCTTTTCTTTTAAACATCTCTTTATTGAATTTTCAAAGGGTTCTGGTATACATAATACAACATACATCATATAAAATACAAAATATAAAACTGCCCTCCCCTTTCCCAACCCCCTGATCTCTCCTACTCATCCTCCCAATCCACCCCAAATGACTTGATTTTTGATACGTTTCTTAGTTGAAGGAAGCAAGACTGCACAACTCTCTTTACCTGATCCTCGAAACTCAGGTCACTGTCAAAAATCACTCCTAAGTTTCTGGCCACAGGCTTTATGTTAGATGATAAGTCACCCAGATCATGTAAAATAAGATTTCTTGCGTTGGGCTGCACACTTAATGTCCGTAAGACAGTTTCTCAGAGTGTTAAGGCAGTTGGGATCATTATGTCTTAAGGGTAGATATAACTGTGTGTCGTCAGCATAGCTGTGAAAGGAAACATTATGCTTACGAATTATGTGACCAAGTGGAAGCATGTCGAGGGAGAAGAGGATGGGGCCAAGAATTGAGCCCTGTGGAACCCCACAGGTGATGTCTGCTGTGGTCGACGATGACTTTCCTATTCTGACAGAGAAGGTCCTATTAGATAAATAGGATTTAAGCCAACCCAGTGCTAAGTCTGAGATACCTACCCACTGTTCAAGGCGCTCAATTAAGATAGCATGATCTACAGTGTCAAAAGCTGCACTCAGGTCTAGAAGGATTAAGACTGAGCATTCTCCTGCATCTGCTGTGAGAAGGAGGTCATTTGCTACTTTGACAAGGGCTGTTTCTGTGCTGTGTAATGCTCTAAAACCTGACTGGAATTTTTCAAAAATATTATTATGGTTCAGATAAGATAATAATTGGGTAAAAACAGTTTTTTCTAAAACGTTTGATAAAAAAGGCAGTTTAGAAATGGGTCTAAAATTGGTAGGATCAGACGCATCAAGGTTGGGCTTTTTAAGAAGAGGCTGAACCACTGAATGCTTAAAACTAGAAGGAAAAGTTCCTGTGGCCAGGGAGCTGTTGACAATAGACAGAATACTAGGACCTACTGTGTCAAAGACATCTTTGAGAAATTTTGTTGGAACAACATCAGAACAGCAAGTAGAGGACCTCATTTGGGAGACAATATCCTTTAAAAATAATAAAGAAATTGGTTGAAAACAATTTAAAACAGCTGAATTTTCCAACAAAACAGATGAGTCCCTGTCAGCAGGTGAAATCTGACATCTTATATTTTCAACCTTCTGAGTAAAAAAAACTAAAAAATTCCTCACACTTCTCTGAGGAGGCTCCAAGGCTGTGGCTGGGGGAGGGGCTAATGACAGAATCTATGGCTTGGAACAGAACCTTAGAGTTATGACAGTTTTTAGATATAAGGTCTGAGAAAAAAGCAGCTCTTGCATCCTTAACCATTTTCTGATATGTGAGCATTTGATTTCTCAAGATATCATGGAAGATCTGTATTTTATTAGCCTTCCATTTTCGCTCAGCTTTTCTACATTCTCTTAGAGAGGCCCGAGTTGTATCATTGAGCCATGGAAGAGCTCGAGGTTTTGACTTCCTGTTTTTGAGAGGAGCAATGGAATCCAGTACTGCCAAACAGGTTTGATTAAAGTGAGTGACTAGCTCATCAGTGTGACTGTGGGATGTCATGACAGATATATCACTGTGAGTTTCCAGGAAAGCCTCAGAGAATCTGGTAGCAGAGGTTGCGTTAAAAATGCGAGAGCTGAGGGGAGAGGATGGCTTTGAGGTAGAAGGAAATAGTGGAGCATCAAATACAATTGCCTTGTGGTCAGACACACACATATCCTTTATCTCAAGATTATTTAGAGGCAAGCCAGATGATAGTACAAGGTCAAGAGTATGTCCCTTTACATGAGTAGGCTCAGTAACAAATTGAATAAGGTTAAAAGACTCAATAAGCTGCATAAAATCAGTGACAAGTGCATGTGATGGGCAACACACATGGATGTTAAAATCACCAAGTATTAAAATTCTGTCGTATTTAGGCACAATGAGAGACAGAAGGTCAGACAATTCCTGGATGAAATCTTGGTTCAGTTTAGGGGGTCTGTAGACTAGGACACATAGCAAGGGAGCCTTACCATTTACTAGGAAACTCAGTGATTCAAAAGTGTGAAAAGTGCCATTACAGATGGGGGAACATTTTATATGATTTTTGTGAATAACAGCTACCCCACCACCACGACCAGATAGTCTGGGTTGATGGAAATGAATAAAACCAGGGGGTGTAGCTTCAATCAATGGAGCGAAATCACCTAGACTCAACCAAGTTTCAGTAATCATAAAAAAATCTAAATTAAAAGAGTTAATAAAATCATGACAGATAAAAGACTTGTTAGAGAGAGATCTAACATTCAAAAGTCCAAACCTGACAGCTAGGTCGGAGGTGGGAGTGTAAGATCTCTTCTTATCTGAGAGTGACGTGCAGACAATTGATAAAAGATTCTGAGAGTTGACGCCTCTGGAACTGATCCACGGCTTCACTCTATTAAGTCTTTCCCTGGTAATAACAGCAATATTAGTGGGGGAGAAATTATCAATGGGACTGTTTTTTGATAGACCAAGCACTGTGGAATATTCTGATTTTGACCCGGAACCGAAGTTATAGTTACTTGGCCCCTGGGGACGTCAATCGGTGACGGAGTTGTCAACTATGTTAATGGCCACAAGGTGGTCACAGGAGGCGGAGTGATGGTTGTATGTGGTTGAATAAAAAATGTTACCAGCCAACATTTGTGAGCCACGGTGGTCAGGGTGGAGACCATCCCTTTTGAAAAGGGCAGACCGTTCCCAGAAAAGATTAAAATTATCGATAAAACCATAATTCAGACGAGTGCACTGGGATTGAAGCCAACTGTTGAGGCTAAGCAGTCTGCTAAAACGCCCATAGCCCCGATTGACTGTCGGTAGGGGGCCGGAGATAAAGATGTCCTTTCCACAGGACTTTAGTGCGTTAAAAAGAAGATAAAAATCCCGTTTCAACAGTTCAGATTGTCGACGTGGGATGTCGTTAGTGCCAGCGTGAATGACGACCGTGCATACAGAGGGGTACAGAGTTAGTAGGCCAGCAAGTTTGGCGATAACATCAGTTACCTTAGCTCCAGGAAGGCAGTGGGTCACCGCCGACCTGGACTTGACGCCCCTGATGATGGAGTCGCCGATGATGAGGGTTGTTGGCTGTGGCTGTGATGAGGGGCCGTCGAGGGAGCAGCGACGACTACCGTGTAGCGAGGCCGGACGCTGAGGAAAATATTGTGGCGAGGAGGTGGCATCGCTCTTGGAAGGGGAGTGAAGTCCTGCTGGCTCGGAGCGAGGAAGACCTCCAGAGCGACGGATCACGGCCTCCTTCAACATCTTGCGGCGGGAAGAGGAGGTCACTGCCCGGGGAGGGGGCCGCTTGTTTGGCTTTCCCACAGTGGAATGTCGAGCCGCCCGACCGATCCTAGCCACCGGTGGTGAAGAAGCAGCAGTGCCAGCAGGTGCCGTTGCCAGGGAGGGGTCCAGGTCAGGTGGGATCGTGACCGCAGCGGCATCAGCCTGGTGAACCGGAGCCTCATCGGACAGAATCGCATAGCGGTTCGACAGGTTTAAGCGAGGTGGTGGGGCAGCCCTGACCGGGTCTCTCTTTCCGCCGCGGATCACCACCTCTGCCCAGGACGACTGATGGCTGGGTGTTGAGCAGGAGGAAGGTCGTGGACAGGTGGAAGGGTCCCACAGGACTGTGTCTTGGATGGCTGAGCTAAGCGTAGCAATCCGTTTAGACTGCCCAGAAGCCACGTCCATAAAGCTGAACAGAAGTGAGTCTTTCTTCTGTAATTCATCAGACAGCCGTTGAATGTCTTCCTTGAGGTTAGTAATATTCCTGTTTGCTTTCTGAAGCAGTACACAGTCTTCACAGGGCATAGTTGAAGTTCAGTTTGCTAAGCTTGGCCACAGGCTAAAGGCGAGCCTAGCCAAGCAAATAGCCGGGGCGGCTTGGCTATCGAGCTGGCAGAAGATAGTCCAATAAAAAGAAAACCCAGCTGGGAAATCTCGTAAAACCAATGGAGCTGCGATAGAATGTTGTAAAAATAAATAAGTAAATCAATAAAGTAAATAAAATCGATTTTGATGGGTTAAAACGTAGAGCCGGCTGACGGAGAAATGGGTTAAAACATAGAGCCGGCTGACGGAGAAATGGGTTAAAACATAGAGCCGGCTGTCAGAGCTAAAAACAAAACACGGTCGCCGCCATGGTGCTATCCCCCATGAATGCCAAGTAGCTAAAATAAATAAAGGTTTAGTTTAGGTCCAGAATGGATAAATATGTTTTCTGGTATATCTTCATTGGTGGAAAATCACATGTCACATATTTGTTCAGCTTCAGAACCTTTACGTTTTACAGATATTTGTATGTAATGTGTAGAAATTTCCATTATCCTTATGAAACTCCCCCATGATGAAATTACCATTTCACTTATAAGCTCTGGTTTCATGCATATTTTAAGGCAGCAGGAGTCATCATCAGTAGGAGCCACAGTAGCTGTTTTAGGGCACAGGACGTTGCCCAAGAGCCTGAAAATGTTGCCATACGTCTCACTGATATTCAACAGGGAGGAAGTATCTTCTGGAACCTACATGAAAAGAGTCCAGTACCATTCATAGACAGAAAGTCATGGGTCAAATGGCTGCATTTGCGGTCCGGCTAAACTAGGCTAAATACCTAAATAGGTTTCATACTGTCACCAAATCGTACAGTAATGTGGGAATAAGAACACACATGGGATCATAAATTAGACCTACTCATGTGATCAATGGGATATTATGGCTCACTATGTGTATGCCTACCGGTGCATAATGGCTGTGCGTAACGATACAATGGCTGTCAAAATGTTTTTTTTATTACTGTCATTTTTATTACAGTAATAAGCTCACAATTTCTATTTAAATCAGGCCAAATGTACAAAGACATCACCATGTATTAACTACAGCTTGGTTTGTGAAGGTATAGGTGCAGAATCAAATTCATTTCTAAAATAAGTGTCTGTAAAACTCCCACATCCTGTCTGATTTCAAATGGAATGACTCTTTACAGACGTGCTCAAATTAAGTGTCACCACAATATTCATATAATATTGATGTCAGCACAGAAATAAAATATGCTGTCTGACCTGAGAGTGTCCAGTCTACAGTGTGGACTCTCCAGTCCAGCAGACAGCAGCTTCACTCCTGAATCCTGCAGCTTCCTATTACTCAGGTCCAGCTCTCTCAGATGGGAGGGGTTGGACTTCAGAGCTGAGGCCAGGACTTCATAGTGAGTCTCTGAGAGTTCACAGCCAGAAAGTCTGTGATCACAGATTTAATGTAAGATTAGTTATTATGAAAGCAGAGCTGAGACTAAGCATACCAATCATAACGTACACAGCATACTACTACTACTACTACTACTACTACTACTACTACTACTTCTTCTACTACTACTATCAATAATAATAATAATAGTGATAATGACATAATAATAATGACAATAATTAGTATTATAGAATTTGAAAAGTTTCAAAAAGTGCTGTATGTGTAATATAAGCAGAAACCAAGCAGAAAAGAATACATACATGCAATTACATGACAGCAATTCTGTAAAAAGTGTTTTAAAGTAGACACTGTCCACTGGAATATACTGCTGTCTGTTGTGATAAAATGTAAGTTTTCAAAGCTTTTTCACCACAGCCTCATTGCCTGGTTTGTATTAAACCTTCAGCCCAAAGAAGATAACTATAAAAACAACACTTAACTGTAAAGTCATAGCAATCATTACAGCTAAACAGAATAACTGTGTTCACTAACTAACATGATAGCTATAAACAACAACAACACATTTCTGAGTTGTAATCTTTGGAACAAACAGGTGAATTACACATTACTTGTTACTTTTCTTAAACGTAATGAATCACTTTACTAATTATTCCTGAGAAAAGTAATTATTTACCCTACTCATTACATTGTTTTTGTGTTACAGCCTAAAACGATTGTGCCAGGCTTACTTGCATTCATTGGGCCAATAAATATTGTGACCTAAGCCACATTACCAGCAGAAGTATCTAAATAATGACAGACACAAAATGTTTTTAAGGTTTCTAGCCTACAGGATTAAATTCAGACTTTCCGGGATGTATTTCCCATTTTGTTGGCTCGTTCATGTGTGCTGTACTGTAATTCCAAAATTTCCCACATGACTTGAAGGCAGGATAAGACGAGGGGAATCTTTCATAGATATTACACCAATAAAGAGGTTAAAGAGGCTAAAGAATGAAGCGCAAGTAACGACCGATCTGATAGACCAGTAACCGGTGATTACTGAAACTGTAACAGTAATGCCTTACTTTACTCCATTACAGGAAAAAGTAATATGATTACAGTAACACATCACTTTGTAATGTGTTACGCCCAACACTGTGTACCACTGCTATGTAGAACAACTCTTTTATAGTGTGTATGTTTGAGGAACTATATATCTTTAGGTCGCTCTACACTGTAGATAATGTTAATATTCACATCAGGACTAACCGAGCCTCCCTGCAGTTCCTCATAACTGGGAGCAGTCTCCTTCGTCCCTCGTTTGATGTGTTGTACACCATTGGGTCGAACACATCCAGAACCTCCTCTGACATCTGCAGCATATAGGCCAGAGCTGAGCAGTGGACAATAGAGAGTTTCTTCTTTGACTTGTTCTCTGACTTCAGGAACTTCTGGATCTCCTGATGTACTGAGTGGTCGTTCATCTCCATCAAACAGTGGAAGATGTTGATGCTTCTGTCAGGAGAAGTATTGGAGGTGTTCATCTTCCTCATGTTGCTGATGGCTCTCTGGATGCTGTCTGGACTGCTCTCTGTCTGACCCAGCAGGCCTCCTAAGAGACTCTGGCTGGACTCCAGTGAGAGACCATGAAGGAAACGGACAAAGAGGTCCAGGTGGCCATTTTTACTCCTCAGGGCTTTGAGCATGGCTGTCTTCAGGAAGACATCCAGGGATTGATCACATTCACCCCAGTCTTTTCCCAGGAATGTGCCCAGTACCTTCTTATCCCTGTTTGTGTAACAGTGGAACATGTAGACTGCAGCGAGAAACTCCTGAATGCTCAGATGAACAAAGCAGTAGACCGTCCTCTGGAAGAGCACACACTCTCGTTTGAAGATCTCTGTGCACACTCCTGAGAACACCAAGGCCTCTCTGACATCAAGACCGCACTCCTCCAGGTCTTCTTGGTAGAACATGAGGTTGCCTGTCTCCAGATGTTCAAACGCCAGCCTCCCCAGCTTCAGAAGAACTTCCCTGTCAGTCTCTATCAGTTGCTGTTGACTCATCTCATGTCTCACGTCATACTTCTGCTTCTTCCTCTTTGTCTGAACCAGCAGTAAGTGTGAGTACATCTCAGTCAGGGTCTTGGGCAGCTCTCCTCTCTGGTCTGTAGTCAACATGTGCTCCAGAACTGTAGCAGTGATCCAACAGAAGACTGGGATGTGGCACATGATGTGGAGGCTCCTGGATGCCTTGATGTGTGAGATGATTCTGCTGGACAGCTCCTCATCAGTGGATCTCCTCCTGAAGTACTCCTCCTTCTGGGGGTCAGTGAACCCTCGTACTTCTGTTACCCTGTCAACACATGTAGGAGGGATCTGATTGGCTGCTGCAGGTCGGGAAGTAATCCAGAGGAGAGCCATGGGAAGCAGATTCCCCTTGATGAGGTTTGTCAACAGCACATCTACTGATGATACCTGTGTGACATCAGACACAACCTCATTGTTGTGGAAATCCAATAAAAGTCTGCTTTCATCCAGGCCGTCAAAGATGAACACAACTTTACAGACAGTGAGCTTCTCTGCTGTGACCGACTGTAATGTTGGATGGAAAACATGGAGCAGCATGAGAAGACTGTACCGCTCATCTTTGATCAAGTTCAGCTCCCGGAACGAAAGCAGAATCACAAGATTGACATCTTGATTTTCCAAGTCCTCTGCCCAGTCCAGAGTGAACTTCTGCACTGAGAAGGTTTTTCCAATGCCAGCGACGCCCTTCGTCAGAACTACTCTGATGTGTGTCTTTTGGTCAGGTAAGGGTTCAAAGATGTCGTGGCACTTGATTGGAGTGTCATGGAGGGTCTCCATCTTGGATGCTGTCTCAAGCTGCCACACCTCATGTTGGGTATTAACCTCTTCACTCTGTCCCTCTGTGATGTAGAGTTCAGTGTAGATCCTATTGAGGGGCGTTCCAGTTCCTGCTTCAGCAATTCCTTCTATCACAAATTCACATCTGTTTCTCAGACTGATCTTATGCTCGTCTAAATCCTCCTGCAAAACACTGTCCGCTGGAAGAGAAGAAAGAATAAGCGAGTGTTTAACAATGCTAACAAAATATGTTTTAGAAATGGTGACAACAGTAGACAGACCCCCAGTCTTACATTGTGCAGTGCTGGTTTGACTGGGTGTGTGCAGTCCAGGTCTTGTTCTGGACCTTTTTCCACACTGGGGACAGGTGGAGTCTCCCGATGAACCAAACTGGTCCCAGTATGAGGTGATGCACTGTGTGCAGAACCAGTGTCCACAGCTGGTAGAGACTGGATCCCTCAGGACCTCCTGACACAATGCACAGCAGGACAGCTGCTGCTTCACAACACCATGACTCCTCTTCCTCTTTCTGTAGGGATGAAGGCAATTTATTATGAATGATCAGAAAACATGAAGATTTAACTAAAAAAAATAAGTTTTAACCATATTTTGTTGAAATTGTAAATTAAATATCAAGATTTTGCTCACACTAACTACATAGATGTTCAGCATCATGAAGTTAGATAGCAGTTTATTTTCAAATTTTTATCTGTCATCATAGTTGTAGTTTAATCAGTCAACACTGCACACCCATCCGGTCACCCATCATGGATAAATGTCACTGTGGCGATCATGGATGAATGCAACATTGTAGCAGTTTTTCTGGTTTGTTGCATATGTAATTGTCATTAATGAATGCTCAGCTCAATACAAACAACATGCAGTCCTATTATATCAGCTTTGATGAAACTTGTTAAAGAGCACAGACATTGCCTGGCAGTCATTGGTAAATAAATAAGTTCCATTCTTGATAACCTCTGACTACAGATAGTGTTAGCAGGGCACAGAGACTGATCACAGCAGTTAGGGTGTCTGACAATAAAAAGAAGATACAATGGTAGAGTTCCACTACATTACATCTACATTATCAATCAGTGTCTGTATTTACATGTCTAAATCTCCTGTTCGCTTGAAATTGGCTTTTCAACGATGTTGGGACGTTTTGGTGTGTAAACCATTTCCTGTGGGCGTGTCTTATGGGTGTGGCCAGCAGTGAGCTGGTTGTGGCTATCAAGGTGAGGCTAGCGGGATGAGGGAACTTGACCAACTGCGGGGGAGGAGGGCGGGACTAAGGGTGCAATCACAACTATAGCTGGTTTTCTGTGCTCCGAACCATAGTGGAAGTTTACTTTGTTGGATTTAAGTATCTACAAATCATTTCTTCTCCAAAGTTGTACTAGAAAAATATATACAAGATAAAAATGTCATAAAATATTGTTAAAAAGTTCACAACTTCTATTACATTCATTCAGAATCTTTATTGTGAATTTAAATTTAGAACACAGATGTGTGAATATTGTCTTTGAGTGTAAATTCCAACATGCAAGTTGTAAAGTATTTTAAAAACATATTTATATTTTCTGGCTAACATAATCCAGATGAAGATCCATTTTGGTTGAACAGCTGTATTGCAGAGCAGTGAGCAGTTATTTTTCTCTTTCCAGTGTCTTTCCTTCATATCCACACTACAAGCTTTGCTTCATGAATACAATCCTCTCATAGTGTGTAATGCAACAGTGAAGGGAAACAATTCTAAATGACAGAACAGAACATTTTTCCTTCATCATTATTACTCAAGTTTTATCAGGTAGGCTTACAGTATAACCAGTCCTCTTACTTTGTGTCTGAGGGTTCAGGTTCATTACTGAAGTGTGGAGGTCTGTGTTTAGACCGGTCACTCTTCATAGACAGACAGCTGGGTACTGGAGACTCTGCTCTCTGCCTGTGGTACTGACCTCTGGAAACAGAAATGTTTTATACATATCATTAGTTCTAGTAAAGACAGACAACAATGCATGTGACGTTGCATATTGTCACTTTTTCTGTCCATCTGGTTCCTCCATCTGGAGTTTTTGCTAAGGTGAACAGCTGGTTGTGTTCATATCCTAATCTGCACTTTCACAATCTGCTCTGTGCCAGACTTTTGTTTTTACTGATCAGCTCTGTCCTTTGGCTGCTGATCACCTCTTCCAGCTTTTTTTTCAACATGTACTGTCATAGCGCCGACCCAAGGCTTTCTGCCTGGATCGTGCGTTGATTAGTCTGATCAAGACCACACTGCAGGTCTTGATTAGTTTGCTTCAATGTGATGATTTCAGCAAGGCGCTCCTGTTCTCTGTCATGTGCCTGTTGGTCGGCCTGTCTCATGGGTGCTACCATGTTGAGAGCCACACACCCAAGAGCTTTAGAGAGATCCTTGCCTCTCTGCGTTTGGTCCAGAGCTTCAGACGTAAACTCTGCCAGGTTCTGGCTGATGGTGTCGGGTCCAGCACTCTGTACGGACTCTGCAGAGTCAGTCAGTCTTTCATCAAGACCGCTAACAGTGACTCAAGCCACTCAAAAGAAAAAGACAGGTTTTAACTCTCAGTAGGTTTGAACATCTTGGTCCTTCAGGATGTCTTCAGCTGCAGCAGGTTCTGATGAGTATACAGTATATGTGGCAGCCTAATAAAATGTACCACTGTTCCATTGTATCAGTGAGTACGTTTACATGCACACCAATACTTCCATTACCGTGAGTCATCAGCTTATATTATAAGTAACGTGATTCCTCTAATGACTCGGTTTACATGGATTCAGTGAATAATCTGCCTACTGCTCGTCACTCCACTGCACTGCTCCATGTTGTTTGCTTTGTAAATACAACATCCAGGTTACTGCGTCTGGTGACCTTTGACCTGTTCTGTTTGAAAAGCCAAAAGAAATCTAAGGTGTTTACATGCCTCAACAGAAGGAAAGATTGAGCAGAAATCTAGCTGTGTTAACCAGGTTCTGCTTACTCTGATTATGAACTGAGTCTGATTAAGAGAATCAGATGAAGGCCTTAACATGACACTTTCAGTCTTAGTGTTGCCTTAATTGGGCTAAGATCCAACTATTAGTGTGCATGCAGTGCTTCATTTGTAAATGACTTGAGTATCCCGGTTATGAGGCTTATCCCGGTTTTGATCATATTCGGGATATGGCGTTTACATGGAACACAGAGAAATCTGGTTATTCATATCCCCGTATACATGATAAATACTAGTATCCCGGTTACTGATTACTGCATGCTGTTTGCGCAGGCGCCTGTGATGTTTACAACACAAACCGGCAATTTTGAAATCGTTAATCTGATATTCCTCTGTAACTGTTAACCTTAAATTCATTTGACTGTGGCTATTGAAAATGAGACCACTTTGGCTTATAGCGGGCTTAGCGCTATTAAATGCCAACATCGCGTTGTGGATTTGGCTTATCCACTTTATTGCCAGCAATGGGAGAAGAGAGCGACAGGAAATATTAAACATGTCCTCCACTTTGACCGGTGTCAGGCTGGCTAAAATTTGAAAGTTGCTGGATCAGAGCCACTTTTTGTTTTGATGTTTGGTCGTAGTAATGTTTCTTTAGTATTTTCCACAGTGACCTGACTTGCTCCACTGTACGTGTTGGGAAACCGGTGTCCTGTAGTCTGTATACTACAGACTTGAATAGGTCAACATTTCCATGCTTTCTCCCATCTAAACTGCCAAGTATATTTAATTCTTTCATCACCGAAAGACAAAACTCAGTTTCCTCATCGCTCCAGAAGTGAGACGCTCTCGTTGCCGCCATTGTTTGTGTTTTTCTGTTACGTCACTTGGCTGAAGCCGCGCCTGCGCAGGTAGTCGGCAGCGGTCAGAAACCGGGATAAGATGTATACATGTGACAGTATCCCGGTTTCTTTCTGAGTACTCCGGCTAGCATAATCGGGTTTCTCAAATCCGGGATAAGGGCTTATCCAGATTTTTCTGAAATCGGGATATGATGCTTACATGCGCAAACAGAAAGACGGGATACTTCAAAAACCCGATCATAACCGGGATACTCAAGTCCATGTAAACGCAGTCACTGATGAGGTCCCGGAACACCACGTGGTCGGTGTTCCCGCGAGTCGGTCTGGAGGGAAAAAGTTTCGGAACATATCAAGACAACAAGCGCATTGGAGGCACGGTGGTGCTCAGTGCGGCCATATAGCTTATTGTAGACCCAACAGCCTAAACATTACTAAATGACCGACTATATGACCTTAGAGCGCCGACTACTGGGGACCTATAACAATATTTGATTATTGCATAGGCTACATAATGCTCATTTTGTCCAAAACGATGGGTTTTTACAAACCTGCCCTTCAAGTAGTGGACTAAAGATATAACTGCGCTGTGCACAACATAAAAATGCCCACATTTGGCTGTGAGATATCCTAATCATACATAAACACATCAAGGAAACTGCAATGGCTTCGACCATTTACCAGACAAATTCTGGCTCGAGTAGTTACGCATTAATATTCAACACAAATACTTTCATAGGTTATCTATTTTGAACGTAGGAAACAATGAAGGGAACAGGGAAGGGAAACAATTCTAAATGACAGAACAGAACATTTTTCCTTCATCATTATTACTCAAGTTTTATCAGGTAGGCTTACAGTATAACCAGTCCTCTTACTTTGTGTCTGAGGGTTCAGGTTCATTACTGAAGTGTGGAGGTCTGTGTTTAGACCGGTCACTCTTCATAGACAGACAGCTGGGTACTGGAGACTCTGCTCTCTGCCTGTGGTACTGACCTCTGGAAACAGAAATGTTTTATACATATCATTAGTTCTAGTAAAGACAGACAACAATGCATGTGACGTTGCATATTGTCACTTTTTCTGTCCATCTGGTTCCTCCATCTGGAATTTTTGCTAAGGTGAACAGCTGGTTATGTTCATATCCTAATCTGCACTTTCACAATCTGCTGTGCCAGACTTTTGTTTGTACTGATCAGCTCTGTCCTTTGGCTGCTGATCACCTCTTCCAGCTTTTTTTTCAACATGTACTGTCATAGCGGCGACCCAAGGCTTTCTGCCTGGATTGTGCGTTGGTTAGTCTGATCAAGACCACACTGCAGGTCTTGATTAGTTTGCTTCAGTTTGATGATTTCAGCAAGGCGCTCCTGTTCTCTGTCATGTGCCTGTTGGTCGGCCTGTCTCATGTGTGCTACCATGTTGAGAGCCACACACCCAAGAGCTTTAGAGAGATCCTTGCCTCTCTGGGTTTGGTCCAGAGCTTCAGACGTAAACTCTGCCAGGTTCTGGCTGATCGTGTTTTTTTAACTCTCAGTAGGTTTGGACATCTTGGTCCTTAAGGATGTCTTCAGCTGCAGCAGGTTCTGATGAGTATACAGTATATGTGGCAGCCTAATAAAATGTACCACTGTTCCATTGTATCAGTGAGTACGTTTACATGCACACCAATACTTCCATTACTGTGAGTCATCAGCTTATATTATAAGTAACGTGATTCCTCTAATGACTCGGTTTACATGGATTCAGTGAATAATCTGCCTACTGCTCGTCACTCCACTGCACTGCTCCGTGTTGTTTGCTTTGTAAATACAACATCCAGGTTACTGCGTCTGGTGACCTTTGACCTGTTCTGTTTGAAAAGCCAAAAGAAATCTAAGGTGTTTACATGCCTCAACAGAAGGAAAGATTGAGCAGAAATCTAGCTGTGTTAACCAGGTTCTGCTTACTCTGATTATGAACTGAGTCTGATTAAGAGAATCAGATGAAGGCCTTAACATAACACTTTCAGTCTTAGTGTTGCCTTCATTGGGCTAAGATCCAACTATTAGTGTGCATGTTCGTACTCTATGTAGGAGCAGTTCAGTGGGTTCATCAGTGATTCCAGTAGTAAGAAGGTTTCAAGGAGGGACCACATGAAGAAATTAAGTAAAATTACAGTTAAAATGAAGTTCAACTAAACAAGTGAGTTTTATTTGATGAATTCAATGGCTGTAACAGCAGATGGGTTTTCTATGGAGCCCGGGAGTGGCCATCAGGAGAAAAATAATTGATGGTGCTCTGGATATATAAAACGTGTGGAAGTCACAAGCTTCTAAAGAGTCAGAGCACATCACTTCATTTGAAATGTGGCGTTGCCCTGGCTGTGTTTACAGGAAATCAAAAGAAAAGGCAACATGTTTTCAGAGGTGGTTGAACTCAACGGCTCGGCTTTTTGGGATAACTGATGTGCTGTTTTAATTGTGGCAGCATCATTACTTTGTGCGCACACATTATGGATTAGCAGGAAGGAAAAACAATAAATTGAGGGAACAAAATGTATTCTGTGTGCATGAATTCAGCCAAACCGAGGGCAGGTATGAACCACATCCAGGGAGTGAAATGTATCTCATGCACACTTTGTTCTATATCTTGGCCTCCATAAAACTTTTTTTCTCTCCCGATGGCCACTCCTGGGCTCCGTAGTTTTCAGTACAATAGTGTAGGTTATCAAAGACCATTTCCTCATTGCAGTATAACCAGTCCTCTTACTTTGTGTCTGAGGGTCCAGGTTCATTACTGAAGTCTTCAGGTAGACCTTTAGACCGGTCACTCTTCATAGACAGACAGCTGGGTACTGGAGACTCTGCTCTGCCCTCCTCTTCCTCCACACAAACACTCATCTTCCGGACTTCAGTCAGGCTGAGAGGTAAACCGGTTACACTGGAGAGACACACACACACACACACACACATATACACACACACAGACATACAGTTAGTACCGCCTTGTTTTCTTTAGATATGTCTAATTAAAAACAGTGTGTATTAAACAGCCAATCAGGACTTTGTATCCACAGATGAATCAGTGATAAACTGTTCAGTTCATTCTGACTCTTATTCCCTCTACAGGCCACAGGGTGACAACTGACTCAGAGACTTTTACAGTAAAATAATAACAATAATGTTGTAATAACACCAACTCAGACTTTTACAGTAATATAACAATAATGTTGTAATAACACCAACTCAGACTTTTACAGTAAAATAATAAGAATGTTGTAATAACACTCACGTTGCTTGTTTCCTTGTTTCCCTCCTGCTCTGCTCTGTGTCTCAAAATGGAGTCTGAGCTAAGTTGCTTCACACTTTCACTTTCACTGTTCATGTACCTGGATCACCTGGTCAGTGTTGCTCCTCTCCACTCCATTTCCTGCAAATGTCTATGCATGTGTGTGTGTATGTGTGTGTGTTTGTGTGTGTGTGTGTGTGTGTGTGTGTGTGTGTGTGTGTGTGTGTGTACTTTTTGTTGATTTGTTTATGAGAAACTCTCTCTCATTGAAAGGAGGTTTGGGCAAAATTCAGAGGAGGCCGGGCCACAGGACAGAAATTAATCTTTTGACATACAAATGTCAGATAAATAACACAAAAAAGAAATAACCCGCAATATACATAAGACAGTTAATAGGTACAGTATTCACCACACAATCAACATAACACAGTAGACAAGACGGTACAGTATTCACACATTCAGGGACTCTGCTAGCATCCTGTATCTTGGGCCTGATGCCAATGGCTCATAAGCACTAAACAAAGGATGTGACACATGTCCAATGATTGCCGCTCCTTTCTTCATCGGTCGGTTCTCATAGATCGATGTCATACATCCAAGCTGTGCCCCAGTGATCCTACCGGACATATTGACTATCCTATGGAACTTATTTTTACCGCTTACCGACAAGGAGGAAAGGAAAGTTAAGACACAACGAGAGAACAGAACCATTATGTCTTTGTTCACCTTGTATTGCCTCAACTTCTGCATGAAGTGCAACTCTGTAAGCCTTTCTTATGAATAACCTCCGGATTTAAGTCCCATGTCCAATTTGCATCAATGTTCACATTCTAGAACCTGAGAATCCTTTTGAATGGTTTAGTCCAGCTCTGTGCTCAGGGAAGGGAACTTTGTCAGGAATGCCTGGTTGGGGCATGTTGTCACGCTGATTTCAGGGCATGTTGTCATAACTATTGAAATTGGGTTTTTTTTGTTAGAAATGTCTTTACATTAATCTTTTTCTGAACAGATATTATATTATTTTGGTACTTGAACCCACAAACCTTTGCTTGTGTAACATACAGCTACAGAGGGTACATTACTATTATTACTGTTTTTTACATTAATATATCATACTGTTAGAAATTGTATCAGAGTTTGTTTGTCTGGTTATTTTACCTGGTGTGTGGTGGGTGTGGATTTCTGAGATGAAGTATGTTGTTTTCAATACATACTCATGGGTCATGTGTCACGTGTGACAACATGCCCTGACGGGGGGTAAGTTGTCACAAGTTTTAAGTGGTATTTCATCAATAATAACTTTTGCTTCCAGTAAAATATTGAAAATGTAAAAATGCCATTTTTTAGAGGAGACCTTAATCTAGCTAGAAAACTATATATTGTATCCCAGTAGGAAGGCACTGCTGAGAAATACACCAATGAGTAAAAAGTGTGACAAAATGTCCCGGTCTCCCCTAATTGTGCAGTTCACCTCCCGCTCCCACAGGGACAAAGGGGCTCGGGGCAAAGTCAGAAAACTGACTGGCAGCTTTAGCGTGAAGGTAGAGCAGACTCCGTCACCATAGGCTGTTTTCTCATTCAGAAACCAATTACTTTGTATTTAATCGTCAAA
Organism: Centroberyx affinis; assembly: GCF_046629955.1. NCBI lineage: Eukaryota > Metazoa > Chordata > Actinopteri > Beryciformes > Berycidae > Centroberyx > Centroberyx affinis. Next base: position 56,402 of record NW_027279027.1, on the reverse strand, counting down.
TTCAATAAGTCAGCACCCATATTAATGTTTGATGTCATAATAATAATGAAAAACTAGAAAAGGCTAAATTTTCTAAAGAAAATTTAATTGTGCTTGCCGTCCGAGCAACAGTCACGTCGGACTGGCCTTTGCTGTAGCGCTGCGAAGTCGCAGGTATGGTTTCGCCAGCGGTCGCTACGGCGTTTCTAGGCGATCGCTAGGTGGTTGCTAGGGTGTTGCTAGGTGGTTGCTAGGTGGTTGCTAGGGTGTCACTAGTGGTTGCTAGGTTACTAGGGAACAAAGACAATCCAAGGGAAAAAATAATTGTGTTTCCAGCATTTACGGTCACCGAGTTACGATCATTAAAAACTTAATAGATCGCTGTAGCGCCCCCTATTGGTGAAATGACACAAAATTGTACAGGTCGGCTGAGACATGACACCTGCACAACTGTACCAGATTTGGATGGGATAGCATAATGCGTTCATGAGTTACACCAATTTTTAAATCATAGGCCCCGCCCACAACATGTCATCAAACTTTGGAAGCCCATAACATCAAAACGGAAAGGAATATCAAAAAAAAATCTGCACGTTTGTGCAGGATGGTACAGACATGCTGTGTGGCAAATTCGGTGGAGATCAGACAAAATTTGTACGAAAAGTAGCGAAAAAACTGTTTTGGACAAAATTCAAAATGGCGGAAATTCTAGTTAGGTGGAAATGCGTATGGACCCAGGGAATCCAGGGAAAAAAGAATGTGGACGGTGGAAAAATAATAATAATAACTAGAAAAGGCTAAATTTTCTAAAGAAAATTTAATTGTGCTTGCCGCCCTTGCAATGTCCCTGTCCCGGCCCCTGTCCAATTTGACAAAGACTAGACTCACTAAATACAAGAGCCAGTTGTGTTCAAAGGCATTGGGATTGGCATTTTCTCAACACTCCACAACAATATGTCTGCTATCGAACAAAACTAGAGATTCTCAGCTTTCCAAGGACACTGAATGCACCACAAACAACAGCAAGCCCATGTGGATAACTCGTGGTCTTTGTCCCCATCTGCTGGCTGTGTCGAAGCACTGACATTGAGAGAGACTACCACAGGCAGACCTGGCTCCAGGAGAAGACAGACTGTGACCCACTGAGAGAGAGAGAGAGACAGAGAGAGAGAGACCCACAGAGAGAGAGAGAGAATGTGTTCCCCATGCCAATAAAGCCCCTTTGAATTGAAATAGACTAGAAAAGGTTCCATTTTCTGAAGAAAATTTGTGGGCTTGCTTCAGCAAGACAGGTTGAAGACAGTTGAATTGATGACAAAGTGTTTAAATGTCTGTACATTTTGAGTATGTTTTCAATTTTCAATTCAACTTTATTTATATAGCACTTTACACACAACACAGTTGATCCAAAGTGCTTTACAACACACACAGAGGAAAAATAAAAACAAAAGAAGAACAAACACAATAATAGAGGAGAAAAATCAGAGTGATGATAAATAATAATAATAATAATAATAATAATAATAATAACAGTAAAGGCACATGGTCACACAGAGCCCAAAGTGGCAATAGAGACTTAAGGGGGAATACCCGAGGTAGTTAAGCCAAGTTAGGCACAGTTAAAAGCTAGTGAGTAGAAGTGTGTTTTAAGATGACTCTTGAAGATCTCAATAGTGGGGGAGAATCGGATGGTGGGAGGAAGAGAATTCCAAAGTTTAGGGGCAGCAATAGAGAAGGCCCTGTCCCCATAACACTTAGTCCTGGATCTCAGGACAGACAGAAGTCTTTGGTCAGACGATCTCAGTACTCTGACAGTGTGATATGGGGACAGGAGTTCTGTAATGTAAGAGGGGGCGAGACCATTTAACACCTTGTAAACAAACAACAGGATTTTAAAATGAATTCTGTAGCTAACAGGCAGCCAGTGTAGGGAGGCAAGAATGGGAGTAATCTGCTCCCTCTTTTTTGACCTTGTCAAGACTCTTGCTGCTGCGTTTTGGACTAATTGAAGACGGGATAAACAAGACTGAGTGATACCAAAATATAATGAGTTGCAGTAATCAAGGCGGGATGATATGAAAGCATGGATGACTTTCTCCAGGTCAGAAGTAGAGAGAATAGATCTGGGTTTGGAGATGATGCGGAGCTGCATGAAGCTTGTTTTTACTACCTGATTGATTTGTTTGTCAAACTTTAAACCTGAGTCAAATACGACTCCAAGATTTTTTGCATGCGGTTTAACTGAGGGGGCCAATGGGCCAAGATGAGAAGAAATACTGCTGGTCAAATGCTGTGGTCCAAATAAGATAACTTCAGTTTTATTCTCATTGAGCTGAAGAAAGTTTGCAGCCATCCAGGTTTTGATGTCATGAAGACAGTTATTGAGGTCAGTTAATTTGTTATAGTTATTAGGCTCTAGGGGGAGGTAGATCTGTGTATCATCTGCATAACAGTGAAAGGAAATGTGTTTCTGAATAATGTGGCCTAGCGGTAGCAAATAGATGGAGGACAGGATTGGACCAAGTATGGAACCTTGGGGGACACCACAGGACATGGGGGCAGAGGAAGAAGATGAGTCGCTAATAGAGACACTGAAAGATATGTTAGATAAGTATGAATAAAACCAGTTTAAGGTAGAACCGGAGACCCTCACCCAATGGCTTAATCTGTGAATGAGAATGGAATGATCTACTGTATCAAAGGCTGCAGTTAGATCTAGGAGCAAGAGGATAGAGCAGTTACCTGAGTCAGCAGCTAGAAGCAGGTCATTCGTTATTTTCAGTAATGAAGATTCAGTACTGTGAAGAGCTCTGAAACCAGATTGGAATTTTTCAAAAATGCAGTTTTGAGCCAGGTGGGACAACAGTTGGTTAAATACTACTTTCTCAAGGATTTTAGAAAGAAAGGGGAGTTTGGAGATTGGTCTGTAATTATTGAGGACTAAAGGATCTAGATTCTGTTTTTTTTTAAAGTGGCTGGACCACTGCATGTTTGAAAGATTGGGGAACATGGCTGGTTTCCAGAGAGCTATTGATAATTGAGAGAATGCTGGGGCCGATGGTGTCAATAACTTCTTTGAAGAGTTTCGTTGGAATAATGTCGAGAGAACAGGTGGAGGTCTTCATAGAGGAGATAATATGATGAAGTTCTGGTAAAGTGATGGAATTCAGGGAATTTAGGACTGCAGTGTTCTCAGAGGAGATGGTTAGGCTATTTACTGATGGACTAATACTAGCTCTGATATCTAGTACTTTGTCTCTAAAGAAGTTTAGAAAATCCTCACATTTAGAGACAGACACTTCTAAGCAGACGGTGGGAGTGGAGGAGGAGACAGAGTTTAAGACACTAAAAAGTACCCTGGGATTATGGCAGTTTTTGTCAATAAGATTGGAAAAGTATTGAACCCTGGCATTTTTGACAGCCAGCTGGTATTCATTCAAGAGATTCTTCAGAATTTGAAATGAGATCTGCAATTTATCTCGCTTCCACCTCCGTTCTGCCCTTCTGCATGCTCTCCTTATTTCTCTAATATTACTGTTATTAAGCCATGGTGAGCCCAAAGGCTTACGTTTTTTAGTTTTGACTGGTGCAACAGAATCAAGGCTGGCCGAAACAGTATTGTTGAATAGTGAGACAAGTTTCTCTGTGCTCACATGAAATGGTGCAGCCTCGATTCTGGTAGTGGTGGAAGCCTCTCTATAGGCTTCTGCAAACCTAGTGGCAGTGGAAGAGTTTAGAATGCGGGCGCGGAGAAGAGCAGGGCGGTCAGGAGAAGCGTGTGGCAGATCAAAGTCAAAAAGGATTGCCCTGTGATCAGATAGGTGAAAAGCTTCTATCACAGGGCTGGAGATAGACAGACCTGAGGACAGAACTAAATCTAGGGTATGGCCTTTAACATGGGTTGGGCCATTCACAGATTGTTGGAGACCAAAGGATCCAAGTAGATTTATAAAATCACGAGTCATGGCTTCAGAGGGACAGCAAATGTGGATGTTGAAATCTCTGAGAATGAGAATATTGTCGTATTTCGGAGCAATGTGGGAGAGGAGATCAGAGAATTCACTGATAAAATCAATATTGGGCTTAGGGGGTCTGTATACTAGTAGGCAGAAAACCTGATCTGCTGTTTGCAGTAGTAGCTCATAGCTATAGTTGTAGTAGTAGCAGTAGAAACAGTAAAGGACTGAAAGCCAGTGCAAGTGTAAACCAGCTAGAGTGTAGTAGAGAGTCTGCTGACACTGTAGTAGCTGCAGTAGTAGTAGTAGTAGTAGTAGGCTACTACAGTACTAGACATTTCACTGTTTGAAGTAGTTAAAATGTCTAACTGAACAGTAGTAGGAACACTACAACTAGACAATACCACTACTAGCAGTAGTAGAAATAGTAGTATTAGAAGTAGTAGTAGTACTAGCAGTATTAGAGGTAGTAGCAGTAACAGTAGTAGCAGCAGTAGTAGCAGGCCTAGTACTACTAGCAGTTGTCGTAGAGATGTGTGTGTATGTTACACAGTGAAATACACTGTAGATGGTCATATTTGACTACAGCAAATGAATGGATCACTTTAGAAAAACTTTAGAATAATTAGGTGGCAGTGATTATCAGAAATGACTGAATACAAGTCTTCAATGTTAACAGTACTATTTCAATAGGGCTCCCACTGTACAGGGAGAGGGAGAATCAACAGTGTTATGAATAGGCCACCAGATGGAGCTGCGCTTAAAGTGCCTTTGGGGAGCCCCCGGTGCCATAAACACGATACTACAGTACAGGGAGAATCAACAGTGTCATGAATAGGCCACCAGGAGGAGCTGTGATGAAAGTGCCTTTGAGGAGCCCCCTGGTGCCATAAACACGATACTACAGTACACGGAGAATCAACAGTGTCATGAATAGGCCACCAGGAGGAGCTGTGCTGAAAGTGCCTTTGGGGAGCCCCCTGGTGCCATAAACACGATACTCAACAGTGCCATGAATAGGCCACCAGGTGGAGCAGCAGTAGTTGTAATGGAAGTAGAATCAGTCATTAAATGGTAATTACACCTGTGTGTGTGTGTGTGTGTGTGTGTGTGTGTGTGTGTGTGTGTGTGTGTGTGTGTGTGTGTGTGTGTTTGTGTGTGTGTGTGTGTGTTTGTGTTTCAAAACTACAACTGCTACCACTTAGATATTGACATTGTGAGAGAGAGAGGAGAAGTGTATGAACAGTGTGATGTAAAATAAATGTGCTGTGAAAATTGTGGGAATAGTGGCAGTTGCTGAAGCATGCCCAACTAAATAGATAGATAGATAGATAGATAGATAGATAGATAGATAGAGAGAGATATCTGCTGGGTGAAGTACAGCAACATGCAAACAGCAGCAAGATTTGTGAGCGTTGTGACAGGAAAAGGACGTCCAGTGGAATACAATCACCGTAAAGACTGTCAATCATCTGTGTATTCCTGCACTGTCTGGTGCACAGCGGTCGCTACAGCGTTCCTAGGCGATTATTAGGTGGTTGCTAGGTGGTTGCTAGGGTGTTGCTAGGTGGTTGCTAGGGTGTCACTAGTGGTTGCTAGGTTACTAGGGAACAAAGACAATCCAAGGGAAAAAAGAATTGTTTCCAGGATTTACGGTCACTGAGTTACGATCATTTAAAACTTAACAGGTCGCTGTAGCGCCCCCTATTGGCGAAATGACACGAAATTTTACAGGTGGGCTGAGACATGATACGTGCACACCTGTACCATGGGACGGGATAGCATAATGCATTCATGATTTACATCAATTTTTAAATCATAGGCCCCGCCCACAACATGTCATCAAATTTTGGACGCCCATAACATCAGAACGGTACAGAATATCAAAAAACGGATCGATAACTTTTATGCAGGACAGTCCAGATATGCATTTGGTGAGGATTGGACAAAAGTTGTAGGAATAGAAGCGAAAAAACTGTCGGGAAAAACTTTCAGGCGGAAATGGGCGTGGCTATATGAGTAGATGCGTATGGACCCAGTGAATCCAGGGGGAAAAGAATTTTGATTCTACAGGCTACGGTTCAAAAGTTATGGACCAAAACGTAAAAAGGGCTGTTATAGCGCCACCATTAGGTAAATTGGTGTAATTTTTTAGAACAGAGTACAAGGGGACACTTTGAACCTATCCACCGAGTTTGGGAACTACAGCTCTTACGGTTTCTGAGCTACAGTTGCTTCTTGAAAAGTCCCATTCAAGTCAATGGGGGGGAAAAAACACTTAATCACGAATATCTCAAAAACCCCGCGACGAATGTCTTAGAAAAGTAATAGCACACCATTCCTCAATAAGCCGCACGTTTTGATGTCTCACATGTCTATGTAGTGTAAATACTGTAGGAGGAGTAGCGTGCCCAAATTTTGTGTGGAAAAATAATAATAAGTATGTGAGATATTAGTATTGTGCTTTGCCTACGGCAAGGACAATAATAAGTATGTGAGATAATAAGATTGTGCTAATAATGACATAAAATGTGCCATTTTTAACTATAAATGCTGCATGTATTACACTGTGCAGAATACATACAGAATTGAGACTAAAGTGGACATCAAACAGTAATGTGGGTGCTCACTTACTAAATTTGACGATTAAGTAATTGGCTCAAAACAGTATTTCTACCTATTTTAAAATCTCACGCTTTTATTTTGAAAGCTAAACGGCAAAACCGGAAGTCTTGTTTGTGGTAATTCAAGCTAGTCTTAACAATCGAGGCCGGGGTGCGCGGCACGCAAACCTGACCTATTTTCAAATGACGGCTAGAGTGGCGATTTCAGCTAAATAATGGTATAAATGTCGGTCTTTTCAAGTCACTTTGGGATCGTTTGACATCTGGAGACTTGCATTATGCTGGACGAGCTGCATAGAGACATTTTATGGTTATTTTCCCTTATTTCTTTAACCGTGAAGTCAGGTCAAGTCAGGTCAAATTGTAGTCAGTGGGTTCAGGAAACAGGCTGCAATAGCAGGGTTCCTCCACTAGATGGTAGAAGAGCTCTATTCTTGTTAGGTTTAAGCTTGCTGCTCTCTCTCTCTCTCTCTCTCTCTCTCTCTCTCTCTCTCCAAAGCGAATGGATGAAAAAGATAATCAATAAAAGACAAATAGATTTCAGGGAAAGCAAAACAAAGAAATAGAACATAGAAACAAAAGGAGAAAAATACCTAAAGTGAGCATAAGATTGTCAAGAAGTTGATTAAGTACACAGTAAGTCATCTGTCCTGTAAATACATACAAACAATGCATACTATTTGAAAACATAGATTACATAATATTAAAGCACATAGAAATAGTTTTTAATAATTCTGTAATATAAAGTTGTACATTGTTCCTGGTATTATGGCAGCAGTAGACACATTTAGCTGTTAAGTGCTGCGATCTTCCCCCTACAGAGAAGGAAGTTTATTTTCATTCACTAGGTCATGAAGCCTGGAATCACTTTTCCAAAGTTGTGGAAATATTTAGTCCTCATGTCTTTGTATTTGGGACATGCACAGAGGAAATGCATTTCAGTCCTTGTGGCAATAGGTGCAGACAGAGAGGAGGCTCTGAGTCTGGTCCGCTGACTGTGTTGTTCAGTTCAGTGAACTTCACAGCCAGCCCATCTAGAGGCTGGACCTCTGGGGTGTGTTGATTGCTGAGGAGAGCTTTGTATGTTCTGCCTCATTTAGATGGAACCAAAATTTAATTGCTCTTTTTTGGATTTGAATGCTCAGGGGATACAGACCAAGTTCAGCCCTGCATGCATTGCTTTTGCAAAATTCCACTTCAAATTTTCCAGCAGGCGTTTTATCCCAATTTTTCATTTGTGGTTTTCAAATAGGGCCCCATGTTTCACTTGCATAGAGCATAACTGCTGTGATGAGTGACTTGTATGAAATGATGATCTTGTCTAGTGCCTATTGGAGCACTTGTACAGAAAAGTTGACTGCTCTTTCTTTAATGCCACTTTGTATTTTGCTTTCTTACATTGTTGCATGTTATTTGTAACCTGTATGTGTGTCATGATGCTGCTTTCTTGACCAGGTCTCCCTCAAAAAAGACATTCTTCATCTCACTGGGAATCAACTGGAAATAAACATATAAACTAAATACATAGAAATGCATTACCCGAGTTTATGGAAAGCCATGTTCTTGCATCTTTATTCAAAATCAATCATTTTTTGTGTTTTATTTTTTCATAATTCTAGATCCTTAACATGAATTGGTAAATCGGAGTGTCAGTGACATCTTCAGCCAAATTGGCAATGTAAATCAATAGGTTACATTTTCCTTGATTTTCATGACTCACAACTTATTTAACAACAGAGCAATACACTGCTTTATTTAAAGGCAACAATAATTACATATTAAAGTCAACAATTTCTGTTTAAAACTATGCAGATCCAACAATCTTCATATAACCTTTATTCCTGTAGAAAACAAAATGTTTAGCTTGGAGGAGTGAGATTGATCAAATAAAACAAAGATTCAAATGGAAAATATTTTAACCTGTCAATCACCAGAAACTGATGAAAAACAATAATTTGATTCTGTCTAGTTAAATATCTCATTCATTTCATTTTCAAAATAAAATGTCTGTTCTTGTACATGTGATGTTAAAACTCTGATCAGTTACCGTTCACATACAATCCACTCTGTTCACACTGACTGATGGATCATGTTTGTTCACAACGACATGAGCCTGTATGAAGATGCAAACGTTAATATTCTCACTTTAAGGTGTGTGTGTGAGTGTGTATGTGTGATCCTCTCCAGAGTGAACTATGGTTTCAGCAGCTGACTTTGGTCACAGTGTGAGTGTTTCTCTCTCCCTCTTCTATCTGACACAGAGACACTGAGGAACCAGACCAGAACCCAAACCCAGGGTAGAGTGGTTCAGTGAATGTGGAGTAGAAGGTGTGCAGGTGGGTCAGTGTGTCAGAGGAAACTGTGTAGAAGGACAGAGAGCCAGCAGGCCAGTCCAGATACACTGCTACTCTGTTAGAGTCAGAGGAGCAGGGGGAAGGTATGTCTGTTGATCTGTTATTGTGCCGGGCAGTGTATCTATTATCAGAGCAGTACAGACTCCAGGACTTGTCATTCCATCCAAGCCTGCAGTCATCACCCACTCCTCTCCTGCTGATTCCTCTGTAAGTCACTCCTATATGAACCTCTCCTTTCAACTCGACCTCCCAGTAACAGCGACCAGTCAGACCATTTCTACACAGCAGCTGTCTCCAGTAGTCAAATCTCTCTGGGTGATCAGGATATAGCTGCTCCTCTCTCACCCTCGTCACCTTTCTGTTGTCTTCAGACAGGAGCAGCTCTCTGTGTGCTGTGTTTGGGTCCAGTGTGAGTTCACAGGCATCTGATGGAGAGAACAAGACTCAATACAGCAGCAGCTTCTCATCTAATAAACCTGTTGTGGTTGTTTGTTGATTTATTGACAGTTCATTTCTTAGCAGTTTCATGATGGCACATGATGTCAGCCATCATCCTGATTCACAGTAGGATCTGAATGAATGGAGTTCACATACTGTGGTGTAGATGGACTTTCCGTCTCAATAGTTGAATGTGTGTTGCTTTGTTTTCATAAATCAAACTAAATACACACTTACACTTCCTCACACCTGGTTTCAACCTCTGCACTCCACCATGTTCCACACTGGAGGAATAAACAGGGAATAAGTCAGATCAGCAGATTCTCTTTGATGATGGAAACATGGACATTTAATAACCTTCAATATGAAGGATTTCCAGTCATATCCACCATTAAAGACCCTGATCACGCCAGCGTGATCAAATCATGTGACTAGTTCACGACATCGCTGCGTAAAAACGAACACTGCAAGCAACTTCCAGCGGAAGTGCTGGCTTCAAACTCCATGCTAGTTTTTGTTTGAGGTTGATTGACCAAGTAGAAGCGGAGATATGATAATCAGAAGTTGACACTAAATGATCTTTCCTCCTACTGTAATATTCTCAATGTTATTGTCATGCGCAGCTGCCTGACCGGCGCTCTGCTGCATTTTCCGCTATATCTTTGTCGTTTTTTGTCGAAGCCTTGAATCTGCAGAATTAGTTCTACAGGATGGATTTACATATGAAGGAAGGATGGGCCAGGACAGCCAATAGAATGCATTTGTTTGCATCATGTGGTTTTGGACAACCAATAGAAAAAAAGAATGAGGAAATAGGGGAAATAGTAGTTCCTGATCGCCATTTGGAGTTTCTCTTTCCACAGAGTTTCAATTCACGGTAAAACATGACAAATTCATTGTTATATCTTTGAAATTATTTTTTCTGCATTCAAAACAATTCGTTCAGCATTCTTTTGTTTCTCATAATAAAGAAATCATCATTTTCTAAAACCGATTTTCTATTCTTTGTATGTGTTTGGGTCCTGTGTGTTGATACCGATCTCCAAGTGACTAAAAAAATGCTCAGGTCATATAGGTGAGGTTGTGCTGAAAAAAAACATACCAGGCATTGATATGGTAAACATTTTTAAGGTGGTATATAAAGGCAAAAAGTATTGCAAAACGGCCAAAATAGCCCCGGGACTCCTGAGGGTTTTCAACATGAAAATGTGTGTGACTCTCAGCCTTCTAGCAGACGTTGCCTCTCCATACCTGAGAGAGTCCAGTCTCCAGTGTGGATCCTCCAGTCCAGCAGAAAGCAGCTTCACTCCTGAGGCTCCTGGATGATTGTAGCTCAGGTCCAGCTCTCTCAGATGGGAGGGGTTGGAGCTCAGAGCTGAGGCCAGAGAAGCACAGCCTTCCTCTGAGAGCTGACAGCCTGACAGCCTGCACACACACACACACACACACACACACACACACAAGCAGGAAACAGCTACATATTGTTGCATTTTCTTGCAAAGATGTAATGTGAAAAAACGATATTGATAATTATCTGGGTAAAATTTTCCTCAACTTCAAATTAAAAGCAGCTCGATGGCTTCCAATAATGACCAGCAGAGTTCCTCTCTTAAAGCATAATTGTGATTATGTTCAACCTGGGCTTTATTTTCCTAGTTTTTCCATCATGATGATTGATTGTGTTCACTTCTTTCACTGTAGAGCTTGACATAGCTTCAGTTAAACAGCAGCTGCTGTCCAACACACACACACAGCAAACACACTCTAACAGTTGAACCCAAAAAGCGACTGAAACAGAAACACTCACACTGCAGTTACACATATCTTTAAATAGCTGCGACTGAACAATTATCACAACATTTCAGTTCTAATAGTCCATCTGATGCTTTTCAGCATTGCTCACACACTTCCTCATGGCTGCTAGTTTTCTGCTGCGTTCAGCTCATATTGGAAGAAGCAGAAGAACAGGCTTTTGTTTCAATATTCTTATTTCAAGATTATATAAGGTTATAGTGTTGAAAAATAAGACAATCAGTTTCACATTATTCATATTATTTATTATTATTATTATTTTAGTTTTATTCTGCTAATAAAAAAGTGTTAAATGAAAGTTGACTGTGATCTACTTTAATTCAGGAGCAAAATTAACCCTTTAAACTTGACAGAAATAGTGATTTTACATATATGGTGATAAAACTCGATATCGCCTGATATGAAAATTGTAATTATTTTAACATTTTCAGCCATATCACCCAGCACTAATAGTTTGTTAGTTATTGTTTATTCTTGAGGATTGCTTTTGCAAACTTTTGTACAGGTTTTCTGAAAAAGAGATCCTAGCTCTCAGTGTAAACTCCTTGTTTAAAAAGAGTTACATGTTGGATTTTCTCATTAGTGCACTGCTCTGAAATTAGTTCTGATAATGCAGAAACTGTACAGTTGACCCAAGGATCTGTCAAGTCCTTTACTTTAGGTTTCAACAACAAAGGCAATAAGGAGAGGAAATAATAAAATATTCTCTCAAAGGATAGAAACTAGTGATAAATGTTGGTATCTCAGCTGCTTTTGTCTTATGTCAAAAAACTCTGGGGCGGTTACAGCTCATTCAGAATGCTGCTGCCAGAGTTCTGACTAAGACTAAGAAAACCCATTACACATTACACCAGTTCTTAGGTCACTGCATTGGCTTCCAGTGTGCCATAGAAATGAGTTGCTTGTCTATAAAGCGCTAAATGGCTTAGCTCCAAAATACATTTCTGACCTGCTCTTAGGATATGAGCCACCCAGACTTCTGAGGTCATCTGGGACCGGTCTGTTAGTTGTTCCCAGGGTGAAAACTAAATCAGGTGAAGCTGCTTTTAGTAATTATGCTCCCAATTACTGGAATAAACTTCCAGAAGCACTGAGATGTGCTCCCACTGTCAGCTCTTTTAAAAGTCAGCTCAAAACATTATTTTTCTCTGTGGCCTTCCACTAAATCATCTTTATGTAGATGTAACAGGTGTTATCTTTATTTATTTCTTTTATTTCTGTTTTACCTATTTTATACAAAATTATTCATCAATTGGCGTCACGAACAGGATCCCAACAGGAGTCTAGAGGAACTCTGGTGAGTAGTTTCTCCGCTCTGACGGGATCCACAAACTTGTATTGAGAATTGAAGGATTTCTTGAAGTTTATAATTGTAATTGTTTACATCAGGGATTCCCAAAGTGTGGTGCACGCACCCCTTGGGGTGCTCGAGCTGCCTCTAGGGGGTGCTCAAGAGGAAAAATGTAATGGTGGTGTAATGGTGTAATAAGCGGAGGGGTAATGCCACCGCTATGTTGGTGTAATAATTACACCATTACACTGTAATTTTTTCAAGTGGGACTTTCTTGGTGGGATCCTCTTTTTGTCCATGTTATCTGTTTCTGAGCCTATGCATGTGTCATTCTCTTTTATCTTTATGTGGTGGATCGTGTGTAACTTTATTGCAATTTGATTCAAATTACTGGTGTTCTAATTTCCGTAACTGCTAGGTTATCTATGGTTAATTGTAATTTTTTAAACTTGATGCAATTTTTCTTTAATGCGGCTGAAAATATGATAGCATTTTTCCCCATCTTCTCTCATGATGGGCCTATCTGCCTCTGAGCCTGTGTGTGTGTCCTCACCCTCACCCATCCTCTTTGCTCTTTAAAAGTGACGGCTTGTGCGTAACTTTGTTGCAATTTATTGAAACTTTGTTGCAGTTTCAGTTTCAATTGAATGTGAGAGCGCATTGTTGCGATCTCTTGAATATTTTGTTACGTGTGTTCTGATTATTTGTGCATGATTAAACTTGATGCCTTTAATGTGGCTATAAATAGGCTATGTTGCATTTTTGTTTTTTTAAGGTGTGGGGGACTGGGGATGCATCAACCCGGTCGTGATGTAGAAGGGGGTGCGTTGCCTAAAATATTTGGGAACCGCTGGTTTAGATGATCTATGTATTGTTCTAAAGGAACATTCCTATAGGCTATTCCTATTGCCTATAGGGTGGGGTAAGACCACCGCAAAGACTCTAGGCTCCTTCAAAGAATCCTTCAAGATCTCATCTAAATTGAGGGAGTCACTCTCAGAGAAGTTCTACTGGCTGACCAGAGGTGTCACCAGTGTGAGAGTGACTGCTCAATATCTTTCTTTCTTTCATTTTTAATGTCATTTTATGTATTTTTTCTGTTTTATGTGAAGCAAATTGTATTTGCCTTGTGTATGAAATGTGCTATATAAATAAAGTTAGCCTTGCCTTTCAAAACTCACATCAGCAGGAAAATCCTACAGATGTCAGGTATTTTCACTGACATTAATGTGCATGTAAAGCAGAATTTAAATGGTGGTCTATTGAACAGTGTCAGTAATACTGACCTGAGAGTGTCCAGTCTACAGTGTGGGCTCTCCAGTCCAGCAGACAGCAGCTTCACTCCTGAATCCTGCAGGTCGTTGTGACTCAGGTCCAGCTCTCTCAGACTGGAGGACTGGGAGCTGAGAACTGAGGCCAGAGCTTCACAGCTTCTCTCTGACAGTTTACAGTCACTCAGCCTCAATGGACATGAAAAGATAAGGAAATGTTATCCTTTTATAATTTCAGTCAACCAACTCACGTAAACAGATTATTGAGAATGAATGCAAATATAGGTACAGAGTTCAGTATGGCGTCTAGGCTCTGATGCTGTCACTCCCTGCAGCAGACACCTAGCTAGCCAAAGAGAGCAGGGAGTGACGATAGGGAACTTCCCCCCAAAGCCGCTTCAGACACAGAGCCAGACACCAGCTAGTCATTTCCACCATGCGGCCTAGCTGATATCCCAAATGCAAGCTAGTATCTTAGGATCAAGCAAGGTCATTGTAACATTATATGGTGTAATATTCACATAGAATATATTGGTAGACCTGTTTAACAGCAATGTTAGAACTATGAGATGGTAACAAAGATCCCTATTGGATGCTGAACAGTGCTTGATTGTGATTGGTCCATAGTACATGCAAGCTAGGGTGTCAGGTAGTCTGTGTGTGTGTGTGTGTGTGAAGTTTGCCTTCCTGTATGACAGTCATCCTACATGCCTCCGGTTCGCCAAATAAATACTTTGGTTTATAGCACGTTGTCGTCTGGACTTAACGTACATATTGTACAAAACAAGACATGTGGAACCTCAATGTGTGGGCCAGGCACCAGCCGCTGTGTGGCCATTCCCCTACTAGGCACCATTGACCATCGAGGGGAAAATACTATCTAGTGAAGCCCAATGACAGCAAAGACAGCTAAACCTGACCTAAATCTGACATAAGATATTTAATTGGCCGGGGGGGGGTTAATTGGCCGGGGGTTTCCTAAATTGTAATTTAAAACAAATTTCCTGCATTTCTACACCACTCAACTTCTTGGATTAAGTCAAGAAACAGCAACCCTTTATAATGTTAACCAAAAAAATAAAATAATAATAAAATAAAAATATAAAATTCTGTTATATTACTAGATTTCAGCATTGAGGTGCTTACAATCATGATTTTGCATAGGCATACTAACCTAAAAACCTATTATTGGGAATTGCAAGAAAGTTTCAGAGCGACAGAGACACAGATCGTCCCCGTAACCATAGCAACTCACTCTCACTCCTGCCTGCGTGTGCACGGCGCGAGAGGAGAGGGAGCGACACAGAAGAGCCCATAGACATATATACGTAGACGCCGCATTGGCTTGTGGATCATTACGTCAACGTCACCGCCATATTGGACCAGGCAAGACTGGCCTGTAAACAAATACAAGTGAACAGGGGTGCTGCGGTTTTTCTGGATAAAAAGCACTATACATTTACATTTCTCAACCGATTTCAATGAGTCGTTTTTATATTCACGGTACAACGAAAATAAATGTTTCTTGTTGGAATGCCACCCTGGTCTAATGCTCCCCTCATTTGCCTCCTCGACCGCTCGGGCAAACCTAACAGTCAGACAGACCCGAACATCTCAGTGGAGAGATGATAAATTATGGATATGATGATGTTACCTTACCACTGGTTCAAATCCTAGTTGCTCTATTCTGAACCAGCTGGAGATGTGACAGTGAATTATGGCTGAGACAGGAATAGAGAGAGGTGCAGGAAAGGAAGAACAGGCTTTTGTTTCATTATTTTTATTTACAGATTATATCAGGTTATAGTGTTGAAAAATAAGAGTTTCATTCCCGCTTGTTTTATCATTATTACTGTTTTTGTTGTTATTCTGCTAATAAAAAGTGTTAAATGAAAGTTGACTGTCTGATCTATTCTACTTTTATTCAAGAGCAAAATTAACCCTTTAAACTTGACAGAAATAGTGATTTTACATATATGGTGATAAAACTCGATATTGCCTGATATGAAAATTTTAATAATTTTAACTTTTTCAGCCATATCAGCCAGCACTAATAGTCAGTGTAAACTCCTTGTTTAAAAAGAGATACATGTTGGATTTTCTCATTAGTGCACTGCTCTGAACTTAGTTCTGATTAGGCAGAAACTGTACAGTTGACCCAAGGATTTGGTTTGTGTTTTCATTACAGTTCTGGACTCAATTTGTGACAAGTCCTTTACTTTAGGTTTCAACAACAGAGGCAGTAAGGAGAAGAAATAATGAAACATTCTCTCAGAGGTTAGAAACTAGTGATAAATGTTGGTATCTCAGCTGCTTTCGAAACTCACATCAGCAAGAAAATCCTACAGAGGTCAGGTATTTTCACTGACATTAATGCGCATGTAAAGCAGAATGTAAATGGTGGTCTGTTGAACAGTGTCAGTAATACTGACCTGAGAGTCTCCAGTCTACAGTGTGGACTCTCCAGTCCAGCAGACAGCAGCTTCACTCCTGAATCCTGCAGGTTGTTCTTACTCAGGTCCAGCTCTCTCAGATGGGAGGGGTTGGACTTCAGAGCTGAGGCCAGAGAAGCACAGCAGCTCTCTGACAAGCTGCAGCCACTCAATCTGTATAAAGAATAAAGGATGTAGCTATCAAATAAAATATACCTGAATGCTTGCAACAATCCATTGTTTCATAATCCAATTGTATATATTATACAGAGTCATTCCATCTGAAATCAGACAGGCTGTCACACCTACGTTTGTCTCACAATTGGTCCATTTTCCTTGAACAAATTCTTTAACCAACCATATGGATAAATCTGGAGTTTGGGCCCTGAGTGCCAAGTAGTTAAAATAAATAAAGGTTTAGTTTAGGTCCAGAATGGATAAATATGTTTTCTGGTATATCGTCATTGGTGGAAAATCACGTGTGCATATTTGTTCAGCTTCAGAACCTTTATGTTTTACAGATATTTGTATGTAATGTGTAGTAATTTGCATTATCCTTATGAAACTCCCCCATGATGATATTACCATTTCAGTTATAAGCTCTGGTTTCATGCATATTTTAAGGCAGCACAAGTCATCATCAGTAGGAGCCACAGTAGCTGTTTTAGGGCACAGGACGTTGCCCAAGGGCCTGAAAATGCTAAGCTCACAATTTCTATTTAAATCAGGCCAAATGTACAAAGACATCACCATGTACTAACTACAGCTTGGTTTGTGAAGGCATAGGTGCAGAATCAAATTCATTTCTAAAATAAGTGTCTGTAAAACTCCCACAACCTGTCTGATTTCAAATGGAACAACTTTATACAGACATGCTCAAATTAGGTGTCACCACAATATTCATATAATATTGATGTCAGTACAGAAATAAAATATGCTGTCTAACCTGAGAGTCTCCAGTCTACAATGTGGACTCTCCAGTCCAGCAGACAGCAGCTTCACTCCTGAATCCTGCAGCTTGTTGTTACTCAGGTCCAGCTCTCTCAGATGGGAGGGGTTGGACTTCAGAGCTGAGGCCAGGACTTCATAGTGAGTCTCTGGGAGTTCACAGCCAGAAAGTCTGTGATCACAGATTTAATGTAAGATTAGTTATTATAAAAGCAGAGCTGAGGCTAAGCATACCAATCAAAACATACACAGCATACTACTACTACTACTACTACTACTACTACTAACAATAGTAATAATAATGATTATAATAATAATAATAATAATAATAATAATAATCACAATGATTTGCATTATAGAATTTGAAAAGTTTCAAAAAGTGCTGAACGTGTAATATCACCAAACAAACAAACCAGAAGAGAATACATACATGCAATTACATGACAGCAATTCTGTAAAAAGTGATTTAAAAAAATGATAGAGATTTAAGCCTAAGCTTCACAGGCAGGTCATTTCAAATTCAACAACAACCACATAATGTAATACTAAGTGTAATGTAGACACTGTCCCCTGGAATATACTGCTGTCTGTTTGATAAAATGTAAGTTTTCAAAGCTTTTTCACCACAGCCTCATTGCCTGGTTTGTATTAAGCCTTCAGCCCAAAGAAGATAATTATAAAAACAACACTTAACTGTAAAGTGATAGCAATCATTACAGCTAAACAGAATAACTGTGTTCACTAACTACCATGATAGCTATAAACAACAACACATTTCTGAGTTGTAATCTTTGGAATAAACAGGTGAATTACACATTACTTGTTACTAGTAATGAATCACTTTACTTATTATTCCAGAGAAAAATAATTATTTACCCTACTCATTACATTGTTTTTGTGTTACAGCCTAAAACGATTGTGCCAGGCTTACTTGCATTCATTGGGCCAATAAATATTGTGACCTAAGCCACATTGCCAGCAGAAGTATCTAAATAATGACAGAAATAAAATGTTTTTAAGGTTTTTAGCCTACAGCATTAAATTCAGACTTTCCGGGCTGTATTTCCAACTTTGTTGGCTCGTTCATGTGCGCTCTACTGTAATTCCAAAATTTCCGACATGACTTGAAGGCAGGATAAGACGAGGGGAATCTTTCATAGATATTACACCAATAAAGAGGTTAAAGAGGCTAAAGAATGAAATGCAAGTAATGACCAATCTGTTAACTGGTATCTGGTAACTGTAATGTGATTACTGAAACTGTAACAGTAATGCCTTACTTTACTCCATTACAGGAAAAAGTAATATGATTACAGTAACACATCACTTTGTAATGTGTTACACCCAACACTGTGTACCACTGCTATGTAGAACAACTCTTTTATAGTGTTTATGTTTGAGGAACTATATATCTTTATTGTAATTTTATGGCGTCAGGTGTGAAGGTCGCTCTACACTGTAGATAATGTTAATATTCACATTAGGACTAACCGAGCCCCTCTGCAGTTCCTCACAGCTGGGATCAGTCTGCTTCGTCCCTCCTTTGATGTGTTGTAGGCCATCGGGTCGAACACATCCAGAACCTCCTCTGACATCTGCAGCATGTAGGCCAGAGCTGAGCAGTGGACCTTAGAGAGTTTCTTGTTTGATCTGTTCTTTGACTTCAGGAACTCTTGGATCTCCTGATGTATTGAGTGGTCGTTCATCTCCATCAAACAGTGGAAAATGTTGATGCTTCTGTCAGGAGAAGTATTGGAGGTGTTCATCTTCTTCATGTTGTTGATGGCTGTCTGGATGCTGTCTGGACTGCTCTCTGTCTGACCCAGCAGGCCTCCTAAGAGACTCTGGCTGGACTCCAATGAGAGACCATGAAGGAAGCGGACAAAGAGGTCCAGGTGGCCATTTTTACTCTTCAGTGCTTTGAGCATGGCTTTCTTCAGGAAGACATCCAGGGATTGATCACATTTACCCCAGTCATTTCCCAGGAATGTACCCAGTACCTTCTTATCCCTGTTTGTGTAACAGTGGAACATGTAGACTGCTGCGAGAAACTCCTGAATGCTCAGATGAACAAAGCAGTAGACCGTCCTCTGGAAGAGCACACACTCTCGTTTGAAGATCTCTGTGCACACTCCTGAGAACACCAAGGCCTCTCTGACATCAAGACCACACTCCTCCAGGTCTTCTTGGTAGAACATGAGGTTGCCTGTCTCCAGATGTTCAAAAGCCAGCCTCCCCAGCTTCAGAAGAACTTCCCTGTCAGTCTCCATCAGCTGCTGTTGACTCATCTCATGTCTCACATCATACTTCTGCTTCTTCCTCTTTGTCTGAACCAGCAGTAAGTGTGAGTACATCTCAGTCAGGGTCTTGGGCAGCTCTCCTCTCTGGTCTGTAGTCAACATGTGCTCCAGAACTGTAGCAGTGATCCAACAGAAGACTGGGATGTGGCACATGATGTGGAGGCTCCTGGATGCCTTGATGTGTGAGATGATTCTGCTGGACAGCTTCTCATCAGTGGATCTCCTCCTGAAGTACTCCTCCTTCTGGGGGTCAGTGAACCCTCGTACTTCTGTTACCCTGTCAACACACGTAGGAGGGATCTGATTGGCTGCTGCAGGTCGAGAAGTAATCCAGAGGAGAGCCATGGGAAGCAGATTCCCCTTGATGAGGTTTGTCAACAGCACATGTACTGATGATACCTGTGTGACATCAGATACAACCTCATTGTTGTGGAAATCCAATAAAAGTCTGCTTTCATCCAGGCCGTCAAAGATGAACACAACTTTACAGACAGTGAGCTTATCTGCTGTGACTGTCTGTAATGTTGGATGGAAAACATGGAGCAGCATGAGGAGACTGTACTGCTCATCTTTGATCAAGTTCAGCTCCCGGAACGAAAGCAGAATCACAAGACTGACATCTTGATTTTCCAAGTCCTCTGCCCAGTCTAGCGTGAACTTCTGCACTGAGAAGGTTTTTCCAATGCCAGCGACGCCCTTCGTCAGAACTACTCTGATGTGTGTCTTTTGGTCAGGTAAAGGTTTAAAGATGTCCTGGCACTTGATTGGAGTATCATGGAGGGTCTCCATCTTGGATGCTGTCTCAAGCTGCCACACCTCATGTTGGGTATTAACCTCTTCACTCTGTCCATCTGTGATGTAGAGTTCAGTGTAGATCCTATTGAGGGGTGTTCCAGTTCCTGCTTCAGCAATTCCTTCTATCACAAATTCACATCTGTTTCTCAGACTGATCTTATGCTCGTCTAAATCCTCCTGCAAACTGCCGTCCGCTGGAAGAGAAGAAAGAATAAGCAAGTGTTTAACAAATATGCTATTGTTTCCTGGTTTTAGAAATGGTGACAATAGTAGACAGACCCCCAGTCTTACATTGTATAATGCTGGTTTGACTGGGTGTCTGCAGTCCAGATCTTGTTCTGGACCTTTTTCCACACTGGGGACAGGTGGAGTCTCCTGATGAACCAAACTGGTCCCAGTATGAGGTGAAGCACTGTGTGCAGAACCAGTGTCCACAGCTGGTAGAGACTGGATCCCTCAGGACCTCCTGACACAATGCACAGCAGGACAGCTGCTGCTTCACAACACCTAGAGTCCTCTTTCTCTCTCTGTAGGGATGAAAGCAATTTATTCTGAATGATCAGAAAACATGAAGATTTAACTAAAAAATAATTTAAACAAAGTTTTAACCATGTACACCCATCCGGTCACCCTTCATGGATAAATGTCACTGTGGCGATCATGCATGAATGCAACATTGTAGCAATTTTTCTGGTTTGTTCCATATGTAATTGTCATTAATGAATGCTCGGCTCAATACAAACAAGATGCAGTCCTATTATATCAACTTTAATGAAACTTGTAAAAGAGCACAGACATTGCCTGGCAGTCATTGGTAAATAAATAAGTTCCATTCTTGATGACCTCTGACTACAGATAGTGTTAGCAGGGCACAGAGACTGATCACAGCAGTTAGGGCGTCTGACAATAACAAGACTAGGTAGACTTAGTGCAAGACAGGCCTCCTCTTGGCTTTCACACCCTAGTATAATACGTGTTCTGCCGTGACCTGCTGTGTCATTTTCAGCCACACTGACCCGTGGAGACATTTTGAGTTTAATACAATGTTGGACAGAGGGGCATTTATGTCTTGAGTGTTACCAAACTATGTGCACATGCGTGCACGCACATGCGCACGCATACACATTCGCACATTCACCGGCACCGGAGTTATAAAGGAGACTACAGCCTGAAATGAAGTCAGTCCACTGAGCCTCAGTTGCAGCGAGATGGAGTTTAATATTTGAGATATTTCTGCTGGGAATTCATTTCTATGTTGTTCAAAAGTAATAATTTCAGTCTGTAATAGTCTATCACTGATTTCAATTTAGTTTCTCTCGATTCAGTTTCTCTCTCCCGCTCTCTCAGGTTGCTACGTTTTCCGCGGAAGAAACATTATCTTTGATTGGAAAATAAAGTGAAGATGACTGAGATGTGTGAATATTGTCTTTGAGTGTAAATTCCAACATGCAAGTAAAGTATGTAAAGTATGTAAAGTGTAAAGTATTTTGCTGAAAAAACATATTTATGGTTTCTGGCTAACATAATCCAGATGAAGATCCATTTTGGTTGAACAGCTGTATTGCAGAGCAGTGAGCAGTTATTTTTCTCTTTCCAGTGTCTTTCCTTCATATCCTCACTACAAGCTTTGCTTCATGAATACAATCCTCTCATAGTGTGTAATGCAACAGTGAAGGGAAACAATTCTAAATGACAGAACAGAACATTTTTCCTTCATCATTATTACTCAAATTTTATCAGGTAGGCTTACAGTATAACCAGTCCTCTTACTTTGTGTCTGAGGGTCCAGGTTCATTACTGAATTGTGGAGGTCTGTCTTTAGACCGGTCACTCTTCATAGACAGACAGGTGGGTACTGGAGACTCTGCTCTCTGCCTGTGGTACTGACCTCTGGAAACAGAAATGTTTTATACATATCATTAGTTCTAGTAAAGACAGACAACAATGCATGTGACGTTGCATATTGTCACTTTTTCTGTCCATCTGGTTCCTCCATCTGGAGTTTTTGCTAAGGTGAACAGCTGGTTATGTTCATATCCTAATCTGCACTTTCACAATCTGCTCTGTGCCAGACTTTTGTTTGTACTGATCAGCTCTGTCCTTTGGCTGCTGATCACCTCTTCCAGCTTTTTTTTCAACATGTACTGTCATAGCGGCGACCCAAGGCTTTCTGCCTGGATTGTGCGTCGGTTAGTCTGATCAAGACCACACTGCAGGTCTTGATTAGTTTGCTTCAATGTGATGATTTCATCAAGGCGCTCCTGTTCTCTGTCATGTGCCTGTTGGTCGGCCTGTCTCATGTGTGCTACCATGTTGAGAGCCACACACCCAAGAGCTTTAGAGAGATCCTTGCCTCTCTGTGTTTGGTCCAGAGCTTCAGACGTAAACTCTGCCAGGTTCTGGCTGATGGTGTCGGGTCCAGCATTCTGTACGGACTCTCCAGAGTCAGTCAGTCTTTCATCAAGACCGCTAACAGTGACTCAAGTGACTCAAAAGAAAAAGACAGGTTTTAATCAGTTAAATCAGATGAAGGCCTTAACATGACACTTTCAGTCTTAGTATTGCCTTAATTGGGCTAAGATCCATCTATTAGTGCACATGTAAACGTACTCTATGTAGGAGCAGTTCAGTGGGTTAATCAGTGATTCCAGTAGTGAGAAGGTAGAATTACAGTTAAAATGAACTAAACAAGTGAGTTTTATTTGATTAATTCAATGGCTGTAACGGCAGATGGGTTTTCTATGGAGCCCGGGGGTGGCCATCAGGAGAAAAATAATTGATGGTGCTCTGGATATATAAAACGTGTGCAAGTCACAAGCTTCTAAAGAGCACATCATTTCATTTGAAATGTGGCGTTGCCCTGGCTGTGTTGACAGGAAATCAAAAGAAAAGGCAACATGTTTTCAGAGGTGGTTGAACTCAACGGCTCGGCTTTTTGGGATAATTGATGTGCCGTTTTAATTGTGGCAACATCATTATTTTGTTTGCACACATTATGGATTAGTAGGAAGGAAAAACAATAAATTGTACAAAATGTACATTACAGTATAACCAGTCCTCTTACTTTGTGTCTGAGGGTCCAGGTTCATTACTGAAGTTTGGAGGTAGACCTATAGACCAGTCACTCTTCATAGACAGACAGCTGGGTACTGGAGACTCTGCTCTGCCCTCCTCTTCCTCCACACAAACACTCATCTTCCGGACTTCAGTCAGGCTGAGAGGTAAACTGGTTACACTGGAGACACACACACACACACACACACACACACAAACACACACACATACAGTTAGTACCGCCTTGTTTTCTTTAAATATGTCTAATAAAAAACAGTGTGTATTAAACAGCCAATCAGGACTTTGTATCCACAGATGAATCAGTGATAAACTGTTCAGTTCATTCTGACTCGTATTCCCTCTACAGGCCACAGGGTGACAACTGACTCAGAGACTTTTACAGTAAAATAATAACAATAATGTTGTAATAACACCAACTCAGACTTTTACAGTAAAATAATAAGAATGTTGTAATAACACTCACGTTCCATGTTTCCTTGTTTCCCTCCTTCTGCTCTGTGTCTCAAAATGGAGTCTGAACTAAGTTGCTTCACACTTTCACTTTCACTGTTCCTATGACACTCCTCCCTGCTGCATTTCCTGCAAATGTCTTGATCAGGCTGAAGTCACATGTGCACATCTGTGTAGCAAGTATGTTGTTTTCAATACAAGAGTATGTTTTTCAAGTTATTATAGTATATATGGCCTGATGAAGACTCTATAGTTGAAACGCATTGGCGTAGCCCATATATTAAAGGCTTTTTAACTTTTTAAACAAAGAAGTGTGCCTTGGACTGTTCTTTTGGGGAGATCAGCCTTCTTCTTACTTTTGGGGTACATTATTTTTTGGGCCTTTACAAAGCACCATACATAATTTAAGATGGAGCAAGGAGACAATTCATTCATCATTCATAATTGATTGATTGATCGATCCATCCATTCATATTAATTCATTCTAAATTCATTCATCTTTACAAGATTTTATAATTCTACAATTAAACTTAAAAGGGGTGGCTGGGGGTTTAAAACTTAAATGGGGTGAATATTTTTACTTTTATATAGTTTTTACCCATATTTACCACTGCAGTTACAACTTCATTCATTTCCTCTATGTCAGATAATGACAATCCTCAAAGGTGATGTTCTGAATTCCCCGTCTTTCACCAGCAGGTGGTATCACTACATAAGGTACAGTCTGGGAATTTGGTCAGGCAGTGAGTAAGACGACTAAGGGGGCCTTCTGGGGGTCCTTGCGCTGGGTGAGCAACTTTCATTGGAATGAATGGGCCGCCATCTTTGAATGCCTCATCCATAGTTTAATACATCCATGGCTCTGCCTAGTTTTTCTCTCTCTAATCTGGACTGTTGGTGATTGAGCAGCATATGAGTGAATGAGCAAATGTTGTTATATCTTCAATAGGTGAATTACCTCAGGTGTTATTACCTCAAAGGTAATTTACTTTTCTGAGTATTTTTTAAAGTCAGTCATTTTTTAAATCACATCATTACAGAGTCCTCATTTTGTTGCTCTCCATAAGCAACACAAACTGGACAATTGTAAATTGACAAATTGTCAGTCAGCAAAGAAGAAAAGAGCAATCTGGCTTTACTTTGTTTGAGCAGTTTTGGTCATTTCCAAATTTTTCAAAGAAAATAATTGAGTTTGAACTCTGTGCTCTTGTCCTTTTAGAATTGCAGGGGAAAGATCACATCTATCAACGCTGTCTTTTTTGAAAAAGTAATTCAGTAACTTTTACTTTTACAGTACATTTTAAATGAGCTACTTTTTACTTTTACTTAAGTAGATCTTTACACCAGTACTTTTACTTGTATTTGAGTAAATTACCAGCAAAGTAATAGCACATCTACTTGGGGTCCGTTTCAGGGACTGGAAGGGCGTCCCATTTCCTCACAGTGTAGACTGGAGGTTTAGTTTAGTCACTCAGCATCACTATTATTATATTATATTGATTTGTGTCACCCTTGTGCCGCAAACCCCGCACAAAAATATTAAAATGAAATGTTAAATGGCGAATTGTCATGGATTATGCGATTACAATAATAAACTGCTATTCAAATGATGTTTTTCTTTGCATTTTAATATTGGCAGACAATATACATACTGCTACATACCTAAACTTGAAAATGAAAATGCAAACTGGGCATTTGCATTCGAATTATTTTCTTTTTAATTTTAATATTGACAGGATTATGCTTCGTGACTACTAGGAAATGAAAATGTAATGGGCGCCAATGCCATTGCATTTGATTTGTGTCACCCTTGTGCCGCACACAGTAGCCTACACAACAACATGAAAATGGCAATTTGAATTATCATTTCCATTTTGTAAACCGTTATTTTAAATTGTGTTTTTCATTTTCACTTAAACAATGACTGGGTTGAAATGGACTTTGGGTTTTTAATATTGGCAGACATTGTGCATACACCTAAACTTGAAAATGAAAATGTAAACTGGGCTTTTGCATTTTAATTTGAATTATGTCATGAGTTTTGCAGTACATCACTGAAAATGAAATGATTTAAAGTTGAATTTTAATACTGTTGTGAATATGCTTCCATAAGGATCTCTCAAGGAAATTCCAACATAGGGTAATCATTAGCAAAAGTGGGTTTTTAAAAGTGTTTCACAGCAAATGGTTATGAGAATCATTACACATAGGCTATATATAGAGTGGGCGAGTGGTCGCCTCGCAGCAAAATGTCCCGGGTTCCACTCCCGTGTCTTTCTGTGTGCAGTTTGCATGTTCTCCCCGTGTTCGCCTGGGTTTCCTCCACAGTCCACAGACATGCAGCTGGACTGGAGACTCTCAGATGCCCATAGGTATGAATAATGTACTGTTGTGTTTAATGAAATGCTGCCCTCTACTGCTTATAGAAGAAAACACACATATCTCTAAATGACCGCATTACTCGTATGCCCCCTAACGGCCACCAGGGGGCAGGACATCTAACAGTGAGTGAATGAATGAATGAATGAATGAATGAATATATGAGTGAGTTACTTTCTGGATCCATGAGGTGCTTTGCATCTAAAAATGTGTATTCATAATTTTATCCAGTAAAATGAGTCTTGGCAGCAGGGTTATTAAAGTTTGGGATTTTTCATATGTGTTTATTTTTTTATACAGCTTTCAGTTTTTTTTATTTCAATTTCACTTCAACTTTAGTTAGTTTTCTGTGTGTTTTAGTTTCAGTTTTAGTTTTAGTATTTTTGGTAGTGCTGGTACAGTCAAGTTAGGAAAAAATAACTCGTTATGACGAGAAAACGGATTTCGTTTTGTCCTGATAACGAGATAATAAAGTCGTTATCTCGACATAAAAGAGAAAAAAAAATGATGTATGTCCACTATGGACTGCCGTATGTTACACTGCTGCTACTACTACTAGCTACTAACATCACTACTGGTGAAGTCAGGTAAAGTGGGCCACTTTTTGGGAAATCGTGTAGAACATCAAAATACTTATTCACACATCCTAATGTGTTTTTTCTTTATGAAGTCAGGTGTCCTCTATCATTCTATGTGGAAAATATATCATCAAAAAATAAATGCTTAAGTGCTAGAGCTATTTAAGTGTCAGATGTCCCCTTCCAAGACAACTCCTCTATGATCAGGTAAAATGGGCCACTTGTTCAGCTAAAACAGGCCTGTGACACTGGACAGCAAAACCATCATTGAAAATGGCTCAAATAAAATTAATTGTGTTAAATAAATATTGTGTGTGTGAGAGAGTGAGTGAATATGGCATATCTGGAACTTTTCAATAGTATTTCATTAGAATAACAATAATTATAATATTTTAATAACATTTTAATAGTTTTTAATGAGAGAAACTACCAAAATATCTGCTGAAAGTCAGCCCAGAAGGTGGCCCAATTTAGCTGAACCTAATAGCTCATTTTACGTTAAGCTATAATGAGCCAGCAACTAAAAATACATTTTCATTCAAGTTATTTCAGTTATTTAGCAAATTTCAGCATGAAACATTAATTGTAGATTTCATTGGTTTCTTAAAAATATATTAACCTTATTGAAACGTAAAAGTTAGCATGTATGGACAGTCACGATGCCATTTTCTTCACCAGTCTCCATATAAGGCATTGCCCCGCCCACCCTAGCAACCTCAGACCAATAAAATAAATCACTGTATGTCAAGTCCTGTTTTGGCAACAGTTTGAAATTATTTGCAGCGATTAGCTATGAAATCTTGAAGTGCTATGAAGCTCCAACTTTATCTGGCCCATTTTACCTGATGGCCCAATTTACCTGAGCTCACCCCTATATTAGTGTCTACTAAGACACCACTACTACAGCTGTTACTTCATAAGTTGTTCTTCATGTAGATAAAACTAAGTTCATGGTTTTTTTTTCTAAATCCAAAATGTAGCATTCTACTTTTTCTAGAATAACAATGTTGCAAAACAGGGCAACAGAAGTGGTTTCATTCTTCAAAGGCTAGACTGCCTACAGGCAAAAAAGCTTAAAGATGAACTGGCATCAAACAATGCAAGCTTTAGTTTAAAAGCAAAAGAGAAGCTTGTGGCTACTTTAAAAAAAAAAATTATTTTTTATATTTTTTTTTTTTTACCTTTATTATATTATGGTGATTTTTATTTATGAATGTCTCAGGGTCATATCTTACGGCAGCGTATTGATGCCACAGTGGGAAAAAAAAAATCGGCTCAGTATCTCGTTATAACGAGATCTTTTTCTCGTTATAACAAGATATTTTCACGTTATAATGACATCTTTTCTCGTTATTATGACATACCAACTTATCTCGTTATAACAAGAAACTTTTCTCGTTATTATGACATACCAACTTATCTCGTTATAACAAGAAACTTTTCTCGTTATAATGAGATACCAAGAAACTTTCAAATGCTGTTATAATGAGAAAAAAAATATATAGCCAAATGAGAAAACAGCCTATGGACATCAGGGAAATTGAGAATGGCTCGTTTACACGATTTAATCAAGTTGACTAGACTCATGGAATGAGACAACTCAGCAACAATCAGACAGGGGGTCTGGTCTTCATGTTACATGGATCCATACCATAAACACATATGAGCACGCACGCGCACGCACACGCACACGTACGCGCGCGCACACACACACACACACGCACACAATAAACTCTTACACACACAGTCACATAAGAAATCAGTATGGTGTTACGTCAACAACATATAATGGGATGCTGGATGGTACAAGCTCCACACTGCATCAACAATAAACTGCACAAACATTTCACAATGCTCAGCACTACATCCAACTGGCTAATACAGTCAACTCAACTTATGCTGACTCAGACACAATCAATATCTCGTTATAACGAGAAAAGTTTCTTGTTATAACGAGATAAGTTGGTATGTTGTAATAACGAGAAAAGATGTCATTATAACGTGAAAATATCTTGTTATAACGAGAAAAAGATCTCGTTATAACGAGAAAAGTTTCTCGTTATAACGAGATACTGAGCCGATTTTTTTTTTCCACTGTGGCATCAATACGCTGCCGTAATATCTTGGTGTACTGGACACATTATATCAAACAGCACACCCCTTACACATCACTGTGAGTTGTATAAATTGGCAGGTCAGCCTTCCCTAGGTATTAGAAGACAATTACTCTGGTATCTGTTTGTGGACAAAGCCATTCTGGGGCAGCTGCCATCTTACATAAGCAGCCAAGAGGAGGACATTACAATCTGAGATCACAAAACTATATTTCATATCATGTTCCCAATATAAGAACTGAATTTGGAAAACATGCCTTCAGCTATGCTGCTCCATTTTCTTGGAATCTGTTACAAAAAGATCTGAAACTAAACTCTTTTATCTGAAGCTTATTATTTACACTTTATTTTCTCATGTGTTTTTACCATTGTGTTTTTTTTTTCTTGACTATTTTTTATGTAATGTTGTATTGTGTTATATGAAGCTCTCTGTATGCCACTTTTCTTGACCAGGGCCCACTTGAAAAAGAGATGCAAATCTCAACGTGACTACTCTGCTTAAATAAAGGATACATAAAATCATGTGCATGTAAACTAGATTTTAAATGGTCAAGGTCGAAAATAATTGGAATTATCATGTGTTATGTTATGTATATCTTTGGTATTTCCCACAGCACCTGAACGCAGCATCACACACCTTTCAGACTGTTGCTATGGTAACTGCCAGCATCGGCAGCTAACCGCAGAGAGCTAAGCTAAGCTAACCTAGCTTCTTCAACACGAACTTTCTACAAGTCTGGAAAAAATGGCTTTGAAAAACATCGACCCTTTATCACTGGATGATCCCACAGAGGGGGGAGGGGAGGAGGAAGAGGAGGAGAAGAAGAAAAGTGAGGAGGAGAAGAAGTAAGAGGAGGAGGAGGGAGTATGGGAGCGTGAGTCTCAGGTAAAAGTAACATTAGTAGTTAGCTAGCGGAGAAACAGTCCAGAACTCCTCCAGCTCTGTCTGGCAGAAAGATTCAAAGGTGGAAATAACCAGCAGAACCAGGTGGTTAAACACCGCTAAATGTCTGTCTGTGGCGCCCATTCTAAACATCTAACGTTACATTGGCAAGCAGGGGAGAAAAGACTACCAAACATTCAGTCAGAAGTGCTGTTACTTTGCTGACATTTAACTTCAGTACTGGAGTGAAAATCAAAAGCAAAAGGTAGCTTAGCTCATTTAAAACGTACTAGTATGACCTTTCCCAAACCAGGTTCTGTTAATTGAAAAAACAACAACAACAACAAAATTCATTAACAAAGTAAAGTATGAATCAACACAATTAATGAAACATGATTACGACCGGACAGTTTCTGATGCAGTATGGAGAAACTTAGGGCTGGGCGATAATTCAGTATTATCGTTTATCGTCTTTCAGTGGAATCATATCGTGAATGATATGAAGATATTTTGATATCGTGACACACATTTCTGCTGTCTGAATTGATGATGACAAGCAAATTTTGCTTAAAAACTCTGATAAAATGAGGTATGGTAGGAATATTATTTGAAAATTTCAGTTTTGTTTGACATCACACCTAACGTTACCATTCGGTTCAATGAGATGAACATTCATTTGATTATTAAACGTGATTTTGCATACATGAACCATATCGTGATATATATTGATATCGAGAAAAATCCTTATGATCATCATGATATTGATTTCAACCATATCGCCCAGCCCTAGAGAAACTGCACAATATCAAACATCATAAGGAGGCAAAAACAAATGTCACATGATGAAGAAATATCTATCAGACGGCACACACATATAAATTTGAAGCAGTGCGGTTTGTAATATTTATTTGTCGATAAATGCTTTTCACTTTTCATGAATACATTAGCTTATGGCATCTAGCATTTGTGGATTCCTCGGTGATTTACAGGCTAGAACAATCTCAAAATAATCCACACAAATAGGCTTGTGAATACAATTAAGCTATGCAAACGGACATGCTTGTGTGAAAATATTCAATGTTATCGTTTATGTGCAGATGAAAATCGAAAAAGCTTTTGCTCACAAGTGTTTCTACATGTTTGCAAATCAGTTGACACTTTAGGCATTTAGCAGACGCTCTGTCATGGCTTACGAACAATTGTCTATAGCCACTGTAAAACGGGAAGTTGTATGTTTCTGACTCGTCTTGCTTTCAAAAACTCGGCCATGTTGGTGATGATGATGAATATGATGAAGAGAGTGAGGTTCTCTCTCTGCAGGATGGCACTCTCAGGTTATGGGACATGGAGAACTTGGGGGAAACCCCTGAGGTGATGGAGAAGAGGAGGAGCCACGGAGCGGGAATTCACATCGTCAAGGTCGGAGTGTGAAATTCCTTCAAATCTCTTAAAATCGCTTAGTCTGGTTTGTCATTTATGATCCTGCTTACCTAATCAGTTCTTTGTGCATCATGTGTTTATATCATCGGGTACTGATGGTGAATCTGACCCTTGACCTCTTTACTGTTGGTTGCTTGTGTTGATGATCTGGGAAGTGAAGTTTATTCTACTGTTGCTCCGTCTGTAGCACGAGATAGAGTGATGTAGTGGAGAGTAAACTCACCTTAAGTGACTTTGCCCTCCTTTTAAAGCTGATGGGAATCTTTATGACATCACGTCACAGTGCACATCAGAGTTATTAGTATTTAACTGATCTGCTGACCTACTGGAAGGCATCGTTTTATTCACCACCAGATCACTGCCTGAATTAGAGCATCAGCTAACTACGGAGCCCCTGAAGGGACATGGTGCTTCTTCTTTTAGGAGAAACTATCTGGTGCACAAGAGAAATTATTTCTGGTAGATTTTGCGATAGGCCAGTGATTTTATTTCTCTGCTATTTCCGTGTTTAAACTTTAGGGATGATAATACATCAGTTGGTAGAGTCATGTTTTCAACTTGGACTTAAATATAAAGAAATCCTCCATTACATTACATTACATTACATTACATTATGTCATTCAGCAGACGCTTTTGTCCACAGCGATTTACAAAGTGCATTTTGTCAACAGTAGTGAAACCAACTGTGCATCACAGTCTTCATCAGCTAAGCTTTTTAATAGGAATAAGTAGCATTTGGGTTTTTTTTTTTTATTTAAAGAAGGGTAAGAAGATTGCAGTGAGGAAATAGTCTTTTTAATGCACTGGTCACTGTACCCCAGATCAGAACTCTTGTACTTTTCTTGCTTTCAGTCTTACATCCATGGATGTATGCACCTTTCTAATTATGGGGCGGGGCGGGGCTTTTGTCATGTTTTTTATCATGTGCCTTATGTGCTTTTGTCATGTTTTTATGTTATATTATGCTTGTGGTCCCTGTCGTTAATGTTCTGTTAGAGACAAATTCCTTACAATACGGTTGTATGGCAACAAAGTATTGAATCTTGAGTCTTGAAATTGCAATTGTTCTGAGGAAGGTGAACAAATCTTCCTCCGCTAGGATTCCCTACAGGTGCACATGCTTGGGCGGGTCACACCAGAAATTCTCGTGCGCACCAGAGACACATTTGAAAAAAAATAAAAATGCACCATGTCACTTCAGGGGCTCCGTAGCTAACTGACTACAGTACAGCTAGAAACTAAAAAAAACCTGTGTCTGGTTTCAGTGTGAAGAGTGTGGAGAGCCGTTCTCAGTGTCCAGGCTGGAGACTTCAGAGCTGCTGACCAAGTGTGTTTTCTGTCGGCTGAAGTCACCGACCAGATACCGACCGCAGCCGCCTCCTCTCATGTCCCTGTGACCCCCCTCCCCCCCCCCCCCCCGCTAACCCTAAAATACCTTCATCAGCCTGGTTTCAGTGGAGAGTTTTAGTGTCCCATGATGCTCTCAATGCTGTTTCAGAGGCTTTTCCACCCTGACAAGAAGAAAATTCTGGGGGGAAACACTGAATACTTGTAATTTTTGGGGGAATTGTGTGCCATGAAAATGGTCAAATTTAATGACATTTAAAAGACAATATCGGCACAAAAGATCTGATACAAGAATATCAATGTCGACCTTCAAAATCCCAATACCAGTCAAACTCTACTTTGCAAAAACATGGATGTTTTTTCCAGACAGTAAAAGGAGAAGAACGCCTAATCCTGGCACTTCTTATCAAAAAACTGATGACAGTTATGACGAATATCATATGTCTGTGTTTTTGTATAATGACGAGTTGACTGAAAATTTAAACATAGACATTTATTTTTTACATATGGCACATGTGTTGACCGTTCATTCAGTGTTTATTTGCTACTGTACATATAGCGCATCCATAGAGAGTTGTTCTCCCTACTGATTTCAATTTATTATAGTACAGTGTTTTCACATTCAAAATCATAGCCCTGTAATTGCTGTGGGACATGTATCCAGCAACAAGATGTAAGGCCATTGGAAATATGAAGTATCTCTTGCATGAAAGTTGCATGGTTGCAAGATAATTATTCATTTCAAGAGAAAGCTATTTAAACGTCTCCTACTCTCCAGAAGATAAATAACCAACAGGTTTATATCACTGATTTCTGTAAAGTTCTTTTAAAGCTACAATATGCCACTTCTGTCACATTAAAATAACAATAAACAGGATCTATTCTACATGATCAGTCTGTGTGTTCAGGCCTAAATCCCCTGATTGCCTGTAATTGTGAGGTCACGTGATCAGGATGCCCTTACCAGGCTCGCGTTCACCGACCACACTTCCCTTCCCTCTGAAGCGGTGTTCTCAAACAGTGGTTCTCAACGCGGGGTCCGGGGACCAGCGGGGGTCCTTGAGGGAGTTCCAGGGGGTCCCCAGGAAACGTATGAATTGTTAAACTCAGTAACAAGAAGCACATTTACAGAATGTAGAACAAATATACTATAGACTATACATATAATAGACTATTTTGATCATAGTTTCACTGTTATCTCTTTACCTACAATACAGATTGTCATGGGATTCTGGACATAATCATATCTAACAATAAAAAATATTCTCAGATATGGGGCAGAGAGGCACAATCTCATCAATTGGGGGGTCCGCGGCCCTAATGTGGACTAAGTTGGGGGTCCTTGATAGGGCTGGGCGATATGGTTGAAATCAATATCACGATAATCATATGGATTTTTCTCGATATCAATATATATCACGATATGGTTCATGCATGCGAAATCACGTTAAACAATCAAATGAATGTTCATCTCATTGAACCGAATGGCCAAACAAAACTGAAATTTTCAAATAATATTCCTACCATACCTCTTTTTTATCAGAGTTTTTAAGTAAAAATTTGCTTGTCTTCATCAATTCAGACGGCAGAAACGTGCGTCACCATATCAAAATATCTCCATATCATTTCACGATACGATTCCACCCCCCCCCAAAAAGCCCCTGTAGTCCTCGATACGGGAAAAAGGTTGAGAATCACTGTTTTTAAAAAGATCACCCCCCTCTCTTTCAGAAGGTGCATTTGTTGAGAGAGAGAGGGAGAGAGAGAGGGAGAGACCGTGTGTGTGTGTGTGTGTGTGTGTGTGTGTGTGTGTGTCTTCTTCTCTTCCTCCGGAGTCAGAACGTGCTCTGCAGCAGACAGCGGCAGCCGCAGCCGGCGGGGCACTCGTCCTGGCGGCGGAACCAGTCCATCATGTGGCCGGTGTGGCCGCCGTGGCCGCAGCTGAGGCAGAAGTTGGAGGAGCCGCGCACCGCCACGTGGCACACGGCGCACTGGAAGGTCAGCCGCTTGCACACGGCGCACTGGGTGCCGCGCGCCTGGCTGCGGCAGTGGCAGCAGTACAGGCCGAACTCTGGGGGGTGGGTGGGGGGATATGTCAACGGGTAAGCCACATCAAAAAAAAAAAAAAAAAAAAAAAAAGAAGATATTGATGTTGTTTTTTAAACGGAAACTCAAAAAAAAAAAACATCTATTCAAGTCTGGCTTTTATGTAATGTTTTAGAATTGTGTTGTTTTTAGTATTTGTACTTATTTTATTTCAACGGGTAAGCCACATCAAAAAAAAAAAAAAAGCGGAGAAATCTCGATCCGAGAGGAGTTGAAGATATTGATTTTTTTTTTTAAACGGAAACTAAAAAAAAAAACATCTATTCACGTCTGGCTTTTATGTAATGTTTTATAATTGTATTGTTTTAGTATTTATACTTATTTAATTTATTATCATTATTAGCCTATTTCTTTTTTTCCATTTTATTTTAGCAACATTTCACTGTTGATTTTATTTTATTTTATTAACATTTTACTGTTTTACCATAATCAATTTATTTTGTGTAGTAGGCTATTTCATAATTTTATTTTTAATGTTATTTTTATTGCTTGTATCATCTTTTATTGTTTATCTTTTATTATCTTAACTACCCATCTTTTATTGTTGTCTCACTTTTTTGGGGGGGGTTTTGGTTGTTTTGGTGTGCTTTAGTCTCTAAATCCATTTTTAACATCCTACGTTTTGTCAATCACTTGTAAAGCACTTTGAATTGCATTTGATATGTTTGAAAGGTGCTATATAAATAAAGTTTGATTGATTGATTGATTGATAAAAAGGCAGTGGGAAAATCAGTTCCCAATGCGTCAGAGGACATAAAATAGGAAAGGTGGGAAAACGTAGGCTATAATACACAAAACAAGTAGTTTATTTACTATAAATACTGCTTGCATTTGTTAGCACCATTTATAGCAAACAGACTAGTTGTTTTGTGCATTATATGGTTTCCCGCCTTTTCTATTTTAAGGAGATATAGCCTAATATAATATAATATTGTTTGAAACGTGCTATATAAATAATGTTTGATTGATTGATTGATCGATCTCCCCGAAAAAAAATATCTCTGTTTAAAGGATTTCGATTTTTGGAGCAGATGTTGAGAGTTTCCAGTAACGTACCGATGCCCTTGTGAGGTTCAGGAGGGCAGGAGGCGAACTTCAGCACATCGGCTCTTTTCTCCCGCAGGCCCCAGCGATGGAGGATTTCCCCGTAACACTTCTTAAAGTCGTCGAACTGTAGCGTGTTGGCCGGGTCCAGGAGCCTGTCGGCGGGACGAAGAGGGAGAAGAAACGACAACCCGGGACAATGAAGCGGCTCCTTACCGTTAAAGAGAGACACAGTTCAGAGAACGACTGTCTGACACGAGCGCGTGTACCTCTTGTTCATGTCGTGCTGCTCCCGCTCTCGTTCCCGCGGGTCCGAGTACGCCTGGTTGCCGTAGCGATAGTCGTCGGGAGAGGATTCGCCCCATGGGGTGGCGTGCTCCGAGTCCCGGCCTGAGGAGAAACCATCAGAGGACAGTAGGCTAATCAAATAAAATCACGCTGAGTAATGTTAAACTCCAAGAAAAGGTGAGAGATTTTGATTTTAAATGGGCTCGATTAAGTCTCGCACAGTTAAAGCAGAACTCCGGCCATTTTGGACCTGGATCCTATTTTCCCACCATTCTCTATCAAACCGATCGTTTCTGGCCAAAATCTCATCATTTGCTTCACTATAGAGTTACTTGCCTCTTGCTTGCCTAGGTGGAATATGTTTGTTCTTTTATAAACTGAACTGAATTATATGGAACTGGACTGAACTATAAAGAACCTTTCTTCTACCCCTTTTGCTCTAATGTAATGTGGTCGAGTTTATTTAAATTGTGTGTTTCATTCTACTGCCTTGCAATTAATTATACATTTGTTTGTGTTATAAAAAAATAACCAGGGTTCATGTGTATTCTGAATGCATGTATCCTTTGTGGGGTTTGACAGTGACTTGAACTTTTGACTGGTTAAAACTACAGGCTCTCCAGTAGAGTCCGATGGACAAAGCCTGTCTTTTTTAACACACTGATTTCTTGTGTATGTTTGGCCATTTATCCACAGGAATAAGACAAATACACCACTAAACAACTAAATGGGTACACAAATGCCAATAGGTGGTTTTAACAGTGTTAAAGTGTTTAGGGTGGATTTCTCCTTTCGGCCATTGAAGGCCTTCTTGGCTAAAATAATGTTTCTTAGATTGTCTTGTTAAATTCAGTATTTCTTTTAACAGAGACATTGTGGCGTCTATCCACTTTACTTTCATGTCAGAAATCATTTTGAAATAATGTTGAAAGTAATAATATTGTTTAAGTGTTTTAGGGTCAATTTTCCCTTTAATAATTCAAATCTGACTTTTTTTTTATTGTTTGTCAAAGGTCATGTCTGATCTTATTCATTGCTTATCTTATTGGATATAATTTATGACTGTTTTGGTGTCTTATTTTCATTTAATTAAAAAAAAAAGTGCTATACGAATTAAGTTTATCATTGTTATTATTATTATAAAATGACTAAATCTTGCCAGTAATTACCCTCGACATAATAAGTCTTTTTTTTTTTTATCCTTTGTAATCCTGTCTGTTTCCTTATATTTTATTTTATCTTTATCCTCATGTCTGGTTTCATTTGTCTTTTATGTCTAATTTTTTAATATCGGTTTGTAGCTCTGTCTGTCTCCTCATATTCTTATTTTACTTTATTTTATTTTATCTTTACTTCATGTCTGGTTTCATTTTTAATCTACTCTTGTTTTCCGTTGTATGTACTCATTCAGTGTATTTATTCACCTTAACTGTTTTGGAAAGCACTTTGTAGCAGTTGTTTTAAAAAGTGCTATATAAATAAAGTTTATTATTCTTATATTACATTATGGCAGTGCTACCCAACATTTTTCTTTAAGGGACCCCTATTCTGTCACTGAGTAAACAGACAACCCCTGATGAAGTGACATATTTTATGGATATTTCATATTATATTCAATGCATAACAGCACAGAACAGCTGATAACTGTACAATTAACCCAGTGAACGCAATAACTGCAGG
The DNA here is from genome assembly GCF_046629955.1 of Centroberyx affinis. Classification (NCBI taxonomy): domain Eukaryota; kingdom Metazoa; phylum Chordata; class Actinopteri; order Beryciformes; family Berycidae; genus Centroberyx; species Centroberyx affinis. The sequence continues at coordinate 18,818 of NW_027279027.1, read as the reverse complement.
AAGTTTGTGTAAAACGAGCAATTTGGATGAATATTGAACAGATTATGTGAATATTGCATCAGAGATTAGTGTTCCTGATATTTTTAGGAACGTTTTATACAATTCTCTGTATTATTATTATGCTTATTTCGGACAAATTCAGTGTTTTCTTCTCCCTGACGCTCGGTCGTTGTTCTATTAGCTCTTTGGTTGTTTTAACTGAACTTTTCTAAAGCAGGACGAGGCTGTTTAGCAGAGAGTGAATACAGCTTCATGTGTTCATGTCTTCACCGCGCCCATATCCTCATTTATATCTTAAAAAAACATCTAAACTTTAAAAATAACAACTACATTTAGTTCTTTTCTTCACAGAAATTAATGAAATGCTGATATATACTGTATATATATATATTTTTTAAGTTTTCTTACACCCCTTAAAACCAAGAAGGCCTTGCGACCCGCCCGTAAAGCTTTGGCGACCCCTAGTGGGGGTCGAGACTCCCAGGTTGGGAAGCAGTGCATTATGCTACAGTAGAGCTGGAGTCGTGTCTCACCGATGTTCCAGGTGGTTGTGGTGATGGAGTCCGAGGTGCTGGAGCAGGAGCCTGAGGTGACGGAGCTGGAGGTGTAGCTGGGCTGAAACAACAACAGGTGGAGCACATCAGGTCTCCAACCCGACCACTGACATGTGAAGACTTCAGTACCGCTTTTAAAGCGATTAAAACCAGAACAGAAACGCACCAAACTGACTTTAAATAACTGGAAAAACCTCACATTAAAAGGAATAGTTCGCCCAAAAATGAAAATTCAGTCATTACTAGTCCATACCTGGGGATGCACGCATCAAAACGCTGCGCAGACTTGCCAAAAATGTGCATAAACAGAGTAAAGTTGGGAAAATGGAAAAATCAGCTTCGTCAGTCCCTGCCTATGCCAATGCTCAATGCCCATGTGCAGCTTCAGAGTGATTGGCCAACCCATTGAGGAGCAAAATGGATTTTATAGTAGGATCTAGTCAGTCAGTCTAGTCAGCTGTCTTATCTGTCTAAATCACTAATTAGAACTAGAGCTGCAACGATTAATCGATTTATCGATTAGTTGTCAACTATTAAATTAATCGCCAACTATTTTGATAATCGATTAATCGGTTTGAGTAATTTTTTAAGAAAAATAAGTCAAAATTCTCTGATTCCAGCTTCTTAAATGTGAATATTTTCTGCTTTCTTTCCTCCTCTATGACAGTAAACTGAATATCTTTGGGTTGTGGACAAAACAAGACATTTGAGGACGTCATCTTGGGCTTTGGGAAACACTGATCCACATTTTTCACCATTTTCTGACATTTTATAGACCAAACAACTAATCGATTAATTGAGAAAATAACCGTTAGTTGCGGCCCTAATTAGAACTGCAACAGAGAAAAGCGCCCCGTCCCCACTAAATGAGACGCTGGTTCTCCATATTTTGCCCAAATGAAATTCCGGTGTTGCGTACAGTCGCTTCTACACCCACAGGAAGTGACGACCTGAAACTTTAAAAGTAAAATCCAAAACTGTCTCCTGAACAGCAGTGAGCAGAGAAAGCTGGACTCACCAACATTGGGCCTTTTTCCTCTTTCATTCCTTTGGGTTTCTTTTGGTATAAAGCATCACAGACCGGCTGTGGCAGTTTACCGATGTCACTTTACAGGATTTCTGGGTATTGAAGTTCACATTTGTCACAACAGCGACCTCTTGCTGCCATTTGGAGCCGCCAAAGTGCGAAGTTGCCTAATGCAGCTCTAAGGATAATTATGAGGAGTTGGAGGAGGCAAAAGGCTAATGTTAGTTTAGTTTATTCTGAATATATTCAATCGCAATTCCAGCAGACAGTGAAATAGCCTCAGACTGGGATCACAACATGAGCTAAGCTTTACTGAGGAAGACAGAGGAAATATCCCACTCAGGAAAAGTACTTTCAGTCAGTCTGCTTTCTCTGTTTCTCACTCCATCCCAGCAAATATTAGAGAATTGGACACATACGGTTTATTTAGAGCTCATTTAAAGAAATGGTTAATTTAGTAATTTAGTTAATATCAGTCAGACTGATTTATGTATTTTATACACTGTGCATGCTTTTTATGTCTGATTAACATTAATATTTTTTTATTTTTGTTCTGCATGCTTATAAATTATCTCAATAACGTTGTAATTTCAATCTTATATTATATTACATTACATTACATTACATTACATTACATTACATTACATTATATTATATTATATTATATTATATTATATTATATTATATTATGTTTTTAGGGTGACTCTGTAACATCTGTCCAGGGACTACAGATGAAAAATAGCCTCTTGGCTAACTCTGGCGCATTTACAGCAATGTTAAGTTAGTTAGTTAGTTAGTTTATTGTCCCCGGGGGAAATTCTTTTCCACGAAACTGTACATCACAAGGAGAACCAACAATACACTTTACACACATCATCACAAAAACAACATAAAAAGACAAGACTCCCTTAGCGAGTCACCCTGTTTAGGGCTGCTATGGCTGCGGGTATCAGGCTTTTGCCAAAGCGAGCCCTTGTTAATGTGCACTGTCCCTGTTAAACAAACCGACAAATGAATAAATGAATAAATAAATGGATAAAAAAAATACGCGCCGGGACTTACATAGCGGGAGTGGTGGGGGGGGAACATGGAGGACCGTGAGGGATGGTGTGCGTAGAGGGAGAAGCAGTCTGGAGGAGGACCTTGGGCTTTGAACACGCTGCACAACATGGCCAGGGTCTGGACGTCACTCATCTGGCTGTAGTGGTCCAAACTGGGGAGGAGACAGGGGGACAGAAGCAAAGACTCTGAGTCCCTTGTAGAATCCCCCCTGAGTATTTCTAAATCCAATTTAATACCATCGTCTTTTCTTTTTTTTCATTAGAATAGCATAGTTCCTTCAGTGACTGTCTGATTCCCAGTATCCAGACTCCCACTAAGTCCACAAGGCTTAGTGCTGTTAAAATTGCCCATAATTCATAGCATCAGTGACATTAATAAATAAAGACACTGGGGAGTAAGCAAGGAAATGTTAATCTGTAAATTTGACTACATCTTGCTAGTGTAGTGTTTCATACATTTATAAGTATACAGTTGTTTGTTATAAGTATACAGTTGCTGCTCACAGAGTCTCCAGCAGGTGGCGACCGAAGGGATGTCTGGCCCAGGGAGTGTCAGTGTCTGGGTCAGGGTCCGGACTCAGGTCCAGACTGGTCGCTGCAGACGCCAGGGCCCACACCTACACACACACACACACACACGTGCACGCACACATTTGATGGGATGGAAAGGTTTGTGTCAGTTTGTGTGACTAATAGTTAGTTGACCAGACACTAGGGCTGTGCAAAAAAAATCGATACAGCTGAGTATTGCAATATTTTTTTCCATGATACTGTGTCGATTTTCCAGCCCCTCGTGTTGATACATTAAAAAAACATTATTCATGTTTTAAACGGATTTAAAATGTCCTTAAATTTCCCTCAAATCCCTTTGAATTAAATCGTTTTGACTCAATTTGTCCACTTTGAGTTATCAATATAATGTGATGTACATATTAAGACTACCCAGGTGGTACACAGCAAGTTGTATTTTCAGCTCTAGTTTTAAATTTTCAGCAAATTATGTAGCATATTGCAATGTATCGCAATATGTATCGTATTGCAATGTATCGTGATACGTATTGTATCGTGACCCATGTATCGTGATACGTATCGTATCGTGAGGTCCTTGCCAATACCCAGCCTTACCAGATACTATGGTTAGCTAACTAACAAGCTAAAGATATCTAGACACAGAATCAATCAGAAGGTATCGGTGATGAAATGATCAGTTCCCAGTCAAAAACAGACAGAAATTAACTGTTCAATTCTGTTGAGACGGACAAGTTGTACGTTTAGGAACACAATCAGCTGTTCACAGAGCTGAGGGCCTCCAACATGGCCACCAGAGGGTGTGTTACATCACAGTCAACACACTGTAAGTTCTTTGAGTTTGAATTTAGAGGGAACAATAACAATAACAAGCTCTCGGTGGCGGACGTCTGACAGGTGTAAAGAGAGCTGTTACCTTCGCCACGTCCCTGCGGCCGACTGTCAGCGCTGCGGCGGCGTTCTTCTGACACGTGTCTTGGATGTCATTCACATTGAGACTGAGGAGGAAGATCAAACGCATCGTGTGTGTGTGTGGAAGGACAATCATGTGAAACGGTGCACTCCTGAACAACAATTTGTGATTCTTTCACTGAATATTCCGATTGCAATATCTACATATTATCATACTACATTATCATGGAGTCAGAGCTTTTTCTAGCACACTACTACATCATGTGACTGTAGTTTGACAATAATTAAAGATCTGCTCTGCTTTTCAACTTTCAGGGATTCTGCACAGTATCAACATATTGCTAACGTGGACAACTGAAATACTTTCTTTCTGTTTAAAGGGGCAATAATTCTGGTTTTTTTCTGCTCCACAGTACCATAATATATCTGTGGGCCTTGATTGACTTGTTGATCAATACCAATGACCCAACCATTACTTGGCCAGTTACTGAGATTTCTGGCTTGCAAAACTCAATTTCTTCTGCTTAACGATGGAGGAAGATGGAGGAAGATGGAGGACGATGGAGGACGGTGCTATGAGCGAGCGACCGGCCTCACGACACGTTTCGGCTACAAAGTTCTCAAGCCAAAACGGCAAACAAAAAGTATTATTATTCCAGTATTTAGCATGGTGACATATTCCTTCTTCACTAAACATTTCTGTTTGATCTCTGCTGTAGTTCGCTAGCTTACTGCTCCATGTATTTCATGACAACAGTCAAACGTCTTGATGACTCCCTGGCCTGGTAAGTCGTTCAGTGGGATGAAGCCACTCACATGTAGCTCTCGCCCAGCGCCTTGTGGACCGGCAGCAGACAGGAGATCTCCTGGATGATGACTTTCCCAGCCAGCTTGATGGGCCGGTTGCCGTAGTCCGTCCCCTCGCGCTTCGTCTTAAACCGGCGGGATTTCTGACGGACAGACAGGAGGGTGGAGACAGCGGGCCCAAAGGAATGAAGCACCACTTGATTAAAAGTGGTCTGAATGACAAATTAACAAGGTGTTCACACTGCGAGCAACTTGGTTGATGGGGGGTGCCAGAGGCTCTGACTGTAGTTCTGAACAGGCAAATCATGTATTTTTACTGCTCTGCTATTGCCTGTCATAATGTTGCATCAATTTAACGAGTTCACGTCGCTAGCTAGCAAGTGCTTATTATGTAATTAGGTAGCATTAATCGAAAATAAACAGAAAAAACGCTTTCTTTCTTATTCAGGTTTAAATTACCATCCACCCCTAGGATGCAGCTGTTCTCCAAGCTTTGTTTTTGAGACGTTTATTCCTGTTGTCTTTCAAATAATACGAAATAATTTCAATAATTTCAAATAATAGTAACTAGAAGGGCATTCGGAGAGCGCAGACTCGTAGGTTCGTGCTATTATTGCTTGTTCGTGAGTCGGCTCCGGATCCGCTCCAAAATTTAAAGAGTAACCAAACCCCACCAAAATCTGTGGTGAAGCCTGACACCTAATGGTGAAAAGTAGGGTACTGCACTGGCCATCTGCTATTGGCTGGTGTTTGTGCCAGGTGATGTCACCTTCCATAGAGTACAACAGTTGGTGACATCACCTGGCACACCCTAACCAATAGCAGATGGCCAGTGCATTACCCTACTTTTCACCATTAGGTGTCAGGCTTCACCACAGATTTGGGTGGGGTTTGGTTACTCTTTAACAGGCTCTTCCTTGGCCCATGCTACACCCTTTCACGAAGTTTCATGAAAATCGGGCCAGTAGTTTTTCTGTAATCCTGCTAACAGACAAACAAACAAACAAACGGCACTGAAAACATAACCTCCTTGGCTGAGGTAATAATAGAACTGGGAAGCTTTGAATGGCTGGAATTAACTTCTCGTCCGTTTTGCACTTGTCAGGCAGAACTATTGTTTTTGAAACTAAATCACATCAGTAGAGAAACAAGGAAGCACGTGGATCTGATTGGATGTTGACGGTGGCTTGTTGATCGTGTTGCTCACAGTGTGAATGGATGGTTGGTTTTCAGCGTGTGAATGAACTGATGTGTTGCCCAAACAACTAAATTATATCAAACAAAATGGGTGAAGATGAAATAAAAATGACCAATAGGAATTAATTTGAACACATTTCTGCACTGGCAATCACACAACCTTACCTTGTGCTGTCGTTACATGCTTAGTGTACATTAAAAGCTTAAGCCAACATTGGGGACAGACAGGGAGGAAAAAGTGTATTGGACGAGTCAGGCAGCAGTGTCAGTAGGTGTTACTCCAGCGCAATTACACTGACGTGCGAGAGAGAGAGAGAGAGAGAGAGAGAGAGAGAGAGAGAGAGAGAGAAGGGTAAAATCCCACAGATGTGACATGGAAATGCCCAAGATGGGAGGAGGAAGGAAGGAGGTAAAGATACAGAGATACTGGGAACGGTGCGAGGAATAGAGGGACGGATGAAGGGAAGGAGGGAGAGAGCTCAGTACCGGGCAGTCATGAATGGTCTGAACGGACCAGCGGCGGGAGGCAGAGATTGGGGGCTTCTGATTGGAGGAGAGTGGGAGGGAGGAGTGGACCGCAGCAGCGTGGGGAACAAGAGATTGGCCGACCACAAAACAACACAGAGACACAAAAGAGCCCATCAGGCAGACAGACAGGGAGACGAGGATGGGGGAGTATGCACAGGTAACATGGATGACAGGACACACTGGGGTCGGACCAGATCTGTTTTACATATCAGGTATCGGCCAGTCAGTGTCTCCACCTCTTTTTATTATTTTTTGAATAACTATTTCTGTAAATTGCTTCCCAGAGAATCCGGTCAGCCTCTAACCAGCAATCTCTCTGAATAAATTCAAAGTAAGATTGTAAAAATCTTGAGTTTGTCTGCAGTAACGTCTTTTTTGCTGCAAGGTGGCGCCGTTACTTCATTAGAAATCAACAAAATGGAGCGGACTTCTTGATTGCAGAGTGATATGATCAGATGTGAAACCAATGCCTTCATCGGCCAATCGGAAGTGAGCATTCAACAAAACCATGCAATAAGCATACAGTATATGAAACCACACACAGTACGATTTTCTGTCTTACCTTTTCAATAATCAATGTGATGTAGCGACTTTCTCCACCGTTAACGTGTGTGTGTGTGTGTGTGTGTGTGTGTGTCTCACCCGTTCTTTGTAGTAGAAGGAGGAGATGGAGACGGTGTCCTTGTCGGAGCGAGTCGGGCTGCCGCTGTACAGCCTCAGTGTGCTCTGAGACTCTGTGCGCATCTTCATAGGAGTCAGGACACCGCTGTGGTAGGCCGACAGGGCCGACAGGGACCTGGAGCGCGCGCACACACACACACACACACACACACACACACACACACGGTAAAGAGTAACAAAATACCACACCCAAATCTGTGTAAAGCCTGACAACTAATAGTAAAAAGCATGCTACTTAAATTCTTCCATCTGCTACAGGCTGATCTTTGGATCCAGGTGATGTCACCACCTGTTATACGATACAGAAGGTGACATGCATGCCTTTTACCATTAGATGCCAGGCTTTACACCAGATTTGGGTTTGGTGTTAAGTTAAAAAACAGTATATTGAGTAAAATCTTGAGGTTCACCCTTCCCAAGTATTTTGTTTTTGAAGGAGAGGGAAGGGAAGTGTAGAGATGAATGTGACAACACTGTGTCAACAATGTGACAGCCACTCCAGGATGTCTCCGTTAACTAATATTACACATTCACATGAAACAAGGCAATAATAAACATGTCATCCCCCGTTAATGATGGTGGCCAATCAGTAACAAGACGCATCATCACCTCCAAGTTTCATTAAAATTGGACAGAAGTGTATCAGTCATGGCTTTTCAAAGGTTGAAATTTTGACTGTCAATTATAGCGCCCCCATCAGGTAAATCAGTGTAATTTGTAAGGATAACTGGATTTGTGTAGCAAGTATCATGTCAATCAAACGTATCATATAGGAGTTAGGGCCTTTCAATTGTAGAAATTTGATGCTTTAATTATAGCACCACCATTAGGCCAATCAGTCTATTAAAAAAAAGAAAAAAACACAGTCCCCATATGCATCATCCCTCCAAGTTTCGTCAAAATCAGACCAGTGAAATCTTTGGATTCGGATTCGATTTTTGGGTCGAAATTCAGAGAAATTCATGGAGCCCAGCACAAGTCTTGAGTTGGGCTGGAAAAAAAAACAAAACAGTTCAGTCAGCCTCTCAGGTGAGTTATCTCACAGCTGCTGGAGACCGGATGTTCCAGCAGTATTAGCGACCGCATCGTCTCACCTGGGAGTGGGTTCGGTGGGGGGGGCCGAGCGGTGCATGGTGATGGGCCGGGTGAAGTAGACCAGACAGCCGGTGCCACAGAAACGGGCTCCTGAGGTCCGAGGGAAGGGAATGTTGGCGTCCTGCGGGGGGGGGGAAATCGCCAGATGACCAGACTTGATGTCAAAAAGGAGGTTAAGGGATTATTTCTCCAAGTACACAGAGATGAAGAGGTGCAACTGTGTCTTCAACGAAAACTACTGCTTGGAGTGAGGCAGGGAACAACACATGGTCAACGTTTACAAGGACAGACACCACGTTTACCCCCTCTGATCCGCTTCCTGTTAGACCTCATCAGTCTGTGCTGTTCAACACGTTCAGGAGATATTTAGTGATGAAGTGTTGTCATTTACTGTTTTTGGTGAACCCGCTTTCCCTCAGCCTGCCTCGTCTACTTCTGCTGCAGTTAGTGATTTCCTACATTTCCCAGGATAGCCTTTCAACAACCCCCAGAGAGGGGGTGTGAACTAACTTACCGGACTAGCTTGTGAATGTCGGGGTGTGCCTATAATTATGGCTACGCCCCTTACTCAAAACCCAATCTGTCTCTCTGCTGCATTGCATTCTGGTCTCTCTCCTGCTCCTGTGGGTGGAGAAACTGGTCTCTCTTCCTCTTCTACGATGGATTTCTCCCCTGTATGATTGTTGGAACGTCTCTCGGTGCAAAATGGCGGCTCTAGAAAGAAGCCCCTCGCTCTTTGATTCTGAGGGACTGACACCAAAAACCTTGACCGGAGGTTTTACATCCTGAAACATTTTCTCATATCAAACTCCACTGGAGCTGCTGGAAACGTTATCTACGATTGGCCAGTTGGCCACGGGAAGAAGCAAAATACACCAAACTACTAAATGGACCCCGGAATGTAAAGGTTTTAGGGTGGAGTTTCCTCCCGTCACACAGAGCTGCGCTGCACCTGGTATGAGCCGTAAGTGTTGGTGACTCTGGGGAAAGCTGGCAGGGCCGGCGGGACGGGGTTGGACAGGACGTAGGGACTGGCGGCCGGGCCGTCCTCCTGCGTCTGGAGGGAGGGAGGAAACCAGAGAGAGAGGAGAGCGCCATGAGAGAGAAGATGAAACTGTATTGATCCCTGTGGGGGAAATGAGGTCGCTGCCATGACAACATGTTAAGTAAACTGTAGAGCAGGATGTAAGTAAAGTGTATTTAAATCAAGTATGTAAATTATGTATAAATATATTTGCTGTAAGTATGTATAAATGTCAGTATGTATAAAATACAAAAATATCGTAAAAAATATCATTATGTATTCGGTATGAAGTAGTGGAACCATTATGAAAATGTAAATATAAATACTGAAACTGAGGTAGGAGATACATGAATTTAGAGCAAATATACATGACGTGTGTGTGTGTGTGTGTGTGTGTGTGTGTGTGTGTGAGACTCCCACCATGTCCGACTCCAGACAGGAAACCAGCTGTCGAACACACGGCTCCAAACAGTTCTGGTTCCTCTTCACCTTCTGGAGTGACGTATCTGTCAGAATCTACCGAGAGGAATCACACAGTCGTCGTCATCATCATCATCATCATCATCATCATCATCATCATCATCATCATCATCAATGTCTAAAAATACAGTAATTCTGTTAACGGTGACGAAATGAAGTTGTGAAGATGAAGATGTAAACTAAAAATATTTATGTCACCTGACCTGTTTTTTTTATTGCCGTTTCATGTGTAGAATCAGGCGCTGTGTGTTCATTTAAAACTCGCTCACTCACTTATACAGCGGATCAATAAGTGCAACAGAATTCGAACTGAAAGAAAGCATTGTGAAGCTCAGGTAGCATTAGGCTAATTAGCTATTTGAGAACAGGCAGACCAAAGACTGTATATAACCGAGATATTCAAATGTTATCGTCTCAGAAAGTCAGCGGTCAGAGTGACGGTGACTCTTAAGTGATTTATCCGCCAAAGAATAATTCTCCCAATTTGGGTTTTTGGAGTGAAGCTGCCAATAACCGATAATATCTTTTAATTTGATAATCTAATGCCAAAGTGCCCCCAGAATTTGGTGGAAAAGCCTCTCAAACAGCATTTAGACCGTCGTGGGACACTAAAACTTTTTATTAAATTCTTGTACTGTTGAATGAAGAAGTAGTTTACAAAAAATACTGAACATGTAAATGAATCAATAACATGTCTTCCGGGTTATGCATTACTATTTCTGGTTGTAGTTTATTGTAGTAGTTGTGAGGAGCAAAATAAATAAATTCATGCAAACTTTTAGCACACAAACTCTTTGGACAAACAGGCTCTTCACATTGAAAAAATAGCTACAAAATTTAATACCTCATAAAATGGCGATTAAGGCTTTTTAATACTTTTTAAGGGCCTTAACTTTCCCTAAATTGATTTATTACCTTTTAAGATTTTTTAAGACCCCGCAGACACCCGGAATAAAATCCCAATATCGGCCCGATGTGTCTGTCTAACCCCAGCTGATACACAGCAGTGTGTTGATAAGATGTTCTAATGTTACAATGTAACAGTTTAGAAAGGCTTTGTAAACAGTTTTACAGAGTGTTTTGTTACCTTCTGTATCTTGGTCCTCATGGCGGACGGGATGGTGGTGGGGGAGACGAACTGGAAGGAGGGGGCGGCGTTGTTGGGGTAGTGGGCCGGGAACTTCACCACCAGCCGGACCTGATGGCTCCCACAGTGGGCCGACACCACACAGCTCCGGTTCACCGCATCCATCTGGACACACACACACACACACACACACACACACACACTGAATGAATGGACTCAATGTCTAATTTAACTGTAGTCAAGGTCAGTTAGGCTTGGGTGTACATCCTTCTATCAAGGGATCATCATCACACATGTCGCGGATGTGTTTGTCTCCACACACACACACACACACACACACACACACACACACATAAGGTGGCAGTGTAGGCGTGATGGCTTGAATTGAAATATAGCTTCTAAATGTGCAAGATCTAGGCTTCAGGAAGGCTGAGGAGCTCACGATGAGTGCAGCTCATCAGTTGGGACTAGGGTTGCAAAATTCCGGGAATTTTCAAAGTTGGAAACTTTCCATGGGAATTAACGGGAATTTATGGGAATTAACGGGAATTTATGGGAATAAACGGGAATAAACCAGGAATTTACTAAATTGAAGGTATGCTCTTAATAGGGAACTTAAATATAGTTGGGGAAAATATATTTTAGCATAATCCTGACTAAAACAACCAGATATCATGCAAGTACAGTTGAATATCTATGCTATTCCTCAATCACATGCACACATAGCACACTGCTTACTGCAGGGCTATTGAGACCACGCCCCCTACATGCACTGTGCATTCCTGTGCATTTTTGTTAATTTTTGAATGGGTTGGGTCGGGGGGATGAGTAATATTTAACTCAACATTCATGTTTTTGTTCTTCAATGAAAGAATTGATTGTTCAATAAAATATTTAACACTTGATAAAGTTCTACTTACAAATAAATCTGTTTTAATTGTATTATTTTGGATGGATGTCTGCTTATAAAAAAACAAATATTTATGCTTGGATATGATACCTTTCCATTAAATTACCCTCAATTCCCAGTTAATTCCCATAAATTCCCATTAATTCCCATAAATTCCCATAATTCCCATGGAAAGTTTCCAATTTGGAATATTTCCAAAATTCCCCAGTTTAACTTCCCATGGAAATTTACCGGAAACTTTCCGGAAATTTTCCACCCCTTTGCAACCCTAGTTGGGACTGAAGACTAAAGATGACTGTGCTTTTGCCTGAGGAGCGTAGGCTTGCTGAGTCAGCATCATCTTTTAAATCACTTCTTAAAACCCACTTTTATAGACTTGCCTTTATGAAACTGCTTTTGCTTTTACTATTTCTGGGGCTTTTTGTGACTTTTATTAGACACGTGGTGCTGAGATAATTGGCTAAAATGCTTAAAAGTGACAAGAATGTGAACAGTCAGATCTCATGTCCCAGTACAGCTCCAGTCATGAAAATGAGAAACAAGTTGGTAATGTGGCATGGAAGAAATTACTATCTTTTGGTGAAAAAATCTTGACAATTGCATAGTGTTGATAGAGGTATGCGCTCTACTCCATCTAGTGCCATCTAGTTTCATCAATGTATTTATTTATCCTCCTTCCAATGTTTTTACTATTGCTATATGTTTTTATGTCTTCTTGTAAAGCACTTTGTAAACTCTGCTTTTAGATAAGTGCTATATAATCAAGTTTATTATTATTATTAGTAGTATTATTACCGTATTTCCTCTAATAGTGGCCGGTAGTCAATTAAAAGCCGGGTCTCCGATAATGGCCGGGGCCGTGGTCGACACAAACAAATAAAGGCCGGCCCCAAATACAGGCCGGGGAAAAAAACAAAGGAAAAAACAACGGTGGATACCGGTAAACTCCTGGTGCCTGTTATATAATGTAACTGTAGTTTGTAGTAACGTACAAGTGCCACAAGATGGCAGTATGCCACAAGACAACACTAACACTAACCGTAATTATCGGTAATGCAATGCAGTAACAAAAAAACAGCTACCTAACGAACCCCAACTGAAGCAGATCAGAAAACAAGGAGGCTTTGTACTAAAATATGAGCAAATATACTTATCAAACAGAGGGAATTAGAAATAAAGGCCTGTCTCTAATATAAGCCTGCTTCCAATAAAGGCCTGGTACCCTCTGCAGTTAAGGTAAATAAAGGCCCGGGCCACTATTAGAGGAAATACGGTATTATTATCAGGGCTGGGGTTTGTCTGACCTCTACGTTGACGTTCCTGATCTGCAGGTTGACCAGGGAGAACTCCTGCTGCAGGGTCTGCGGCAGACCGGGACCCGGGGCTTCATGCCGGCCGCTGGAGCTCAGAGCGGAGCGAACCCCGTCCGGGTCTGGGTAACAACGAGGAGACACGTCAGGACCTTACTGATAACATGTGAGATTAGGGCTGGGCGATATGGTTGAAATCAATATCATGATAATCATAACGTTTTTTTCTCGATATCAATATATATTATGATATGGTTCATGTATGCAAAATCACGTTAAATAATCAAATGAATGTTTATCTCATTGAACCGAATGGTAATGTTAGGTGTGGTGTCAAACAAAACAGAAATATTCAAATAATATTCCTACCATACCTCATTTTATCAGAGTTTTTAAGCAAAATTTGCTTGTCATCATCAATTTAGACGGCAGAAATGTGTGTCACGATATGAAAATATCTTCATATCATGCACGATATGATTCCACTGAAAGACGATAATCGATAATATTGAATTATCGCCCAGCCCTATGTGAGATATACATGATGAGGGAAAATGTATCTTGGAGACTCGATTTGACTTAAAGTAATGTGCATCATTTTCTCTCTCCACAAAGGGAGGGAGAGAGAGAGAGAGAGAGAGAGAGAGAGAGAGAGAGAGAGTCTATACAGTATTTCACCCACATATTCATTAACACATTGGGAAGACAGACATTATCACAGGAGACATTATATTCTACTAAAGCAAAAAAAAAAAAACAGCACAGAATTGAACATGTCTATTCACTTCTGTTGAGACTTTTGTACTTGTTGTACTTTTAGAGACACAAACACCCGTTCACTGCCACTGTTGCCCAAGAGCTGAGGACCTCCAACATGGCCGCCTAGTGGAAGGAGGCCTAGTGGAAGGGGCGGCCAGCTGCTGCTCTCACCCTGCAGGTCGTCGGCTGACAGGCCGGTGGCGTGTTGAGGCTCGGGCTCCTGGGAGGACAGGGTCTTCTCCGACTCCATGGTCAGAGACATTCCCTCCATCAGCTCCTCCACTATGTCGTTAGCACACAGCTACACAACAACAACAACAACAACAACACATCAACGTGAATACACACATTCCGAGGAAAACACATTCACAGTCAAGTTCATTTCTGCTCTGAGGAATGTGACTGATCTGGACTTACCTTCTGCAGCTGTGGATCAACTCTCCATATCCTCAGAGTCTGGTCTCTGGACCACGTAACCAGCTGGTAATCCTTGGAGCCTGCAGACAGACAACAGTCGGGCCTAAGCAACATACAGCTGTCAGGCTTCCTATGCCGGTTCCATTTCAAATTCCCATACTTTTTCACCCTGTTCACATTTCTTTTCTTTGAGTTGTCACATGTTCACTCGTGAGTGCGGCTGCTTTCCCCCTGTGGGCCAGTGTAGACGGTTTGTGAGCGCTGATGACAGGACAAATCTTTCCAGTGGATTCTGGCTGAGAAAAATATTGCGGTTTCTGATCAGAAAACCAGCGAGTTCGCAGCCTGAAGCAGCAGCAGCAGCAGTAAACGTGGCACCGCACAGCAAGCAGGGGAAACCACTGCAGCAACAAAACTTAAAACAACCAATGTGGTAAAAAACTCAGCGGGAGGGTGAAGACGGACGGGATGGGGACGGATAGTTCTCTGGAAGGCCTGCTGCCAGGTTCCAGCCAGGGGAAAGAAGTTAAAACAGATCTTAGTGCTGCAAATTGAGTGTTCATTTACCAGCATGTAATGCAAATGTATTATGGTCAATAAAATTGCCCCCCTAGGACCAAAATGCCCCTAAAAATCTGATCAAGGAGGGAAAGGAATGCCCTCAGGACCAATGGAGTCAACAGAAGTTTTCGTAGCATGAGACTGAAGAGAACAGATTGAAGTAGAAGTCCGTTCATATATATATATATATATACACACAATCAGTCAATCTCCTGTGACCAGAACCGGGGGCACGGAATAATCGTCCGGGATCAGAGCGCCACTTCTCCTTTCCTTCACCTTCTTTCTGCGGACGCCACTGGAACTCCAGCACCACGTCGTCGTGACCCACGAAGGCGTGGACGGGACTGTTGAGGTCCAAGGTGCTCCACAGCAGCAGGCTGTTCTCTCTCCGCAGCTGGGGAACCATCACCGTCACCAGGCCGCTGGAGAAGGGCTGGCGGTGGGGGGTGGGGGGGGGGGAGCACAGAGGCAAGGTTAGCAACACACACCCAACGCTAGTCTAGTCTGTGGTCTCCTGCAGGTCTTCTGTAGACTACTTCATGTGAAAACGATGCACATTTGCACATCATGTAGATTGCTGTAAATTCACATACTTGTTTCTTCAATTTTCACATTTCTCCCTCATTGTTATTCGTCGCTGTTGGGTGAAAACCTTGTAACTCCAATTTTGGTCATTTTTCAGCTTCAACTGAATAATTACATAATAATAACTTTATTTATAGAGCAGTTTTCAAAACAAGGTTGCAAAGCGTGAAAAAATATATAAAATATGTAAAGCTAGAAAGAAATATAATAAGAAGAAAATGGATTGAGGAACCCATGCTACCATCCTTTGTCTGATGAAACTTTCAAAAACCAATCGGATAAACTCAAAAATATTATATATTCTTTGATATACAGATATATATATATATTTTTTTTATTACGTTATTTTATACATATGTTTATCTAAATAGCAAATATTTATAATTTAGTAATGCATTTTTAAATAAGCAATCATGAATGCTAGCAACATCTGTAATCAACAAAAGAGTAAATGCAGTAACAGCTGTAACTGAATCCATACATGTTAGTAATCCATACTCCTCACACATATCTCCAACCAATACAGTCCTGTTTTATTGCTTTGTTGTTTTTATGTTTTACTATTTTTATTAATTATTTTATACTCTATTGTGTGCTGTCATGGTGAGGTCAGAGTAGAGTCATGGTGAGGTCAGAGGTGAGGTCAGAGCAGAGGTCATGGTGAGGTCAGAGCAGAGTCATGGTGAGGTCAGAGCAGAGGTCATGGTGAGGTCAGAGCAGAGGTCATGGTGAGGTCAGAGTAGAGTCATGGTGAGGTCAGAGCAGAGGTCATGGTGAGGTCAGAGCAGAGGTCATGGTGAGGTCAGAGCAGAGGTCATGGTGAGGTCAGAGCAGAGGTCATGGTGAGGTCAGAGTGAACTCACGGTGTATCTGGCCTTCCACACCGGAACCTGGCAGGACAGGATGTTCAGGTACTTCCTGGGCTGCCTGTAATCCCAAAACTACACAGACAGATGAAGGTAGAGTGCAGTGAATGTTGAAGGCCGTATGAATGATCAGTGGAAATGGTTTGACAGAAAATATTGATCAGCATGATGTTGTTTGGAAGGATGGAATGTCACTGGAATACCAGGCACAGCAAACACTCAGCTGACTGAGGTTAGAAACATGGAAGATCTTTACAATATTACTTGAATTTATTCAGAGAGAACCAAACTTTTAATTGCTAATTATTGTCTGAATGGCAATCTGACTGGATTGGTTGACATTGGTATGGTTCCAGTTCTGCAGGGCGTTTGTCTGCAGTAACGTCTTTATGAATCAACCAAACGAAGCGGACCTCTTCACTGCAGAGTGATATGATTGGATGTGAAACAGTATTCTGTCATTCAGAGATACCAGACCTCAGAATGCCTTGATTGTCCAATCAGAATTGAGCTTTCAACAAAGCTGTGTAAGAATTTGCGATAGCGACCGGGTGGCTGTCCGTGACCCCTGACCCGGGACCCTCTTCTGGTCAGGGTCAGGCGGTGTGACTGCGGTGAGCTGAGCTGGTCTTACCCGGACAGAGTTGTCCTGGCTGGACGTGGCCAGGATGAACTCGTTGTCTGGATGCCAGTCCAGACCGTGGATCTTAGACAGGTGAGCTGCTACGTATTCCACTGCTGTGTTCGGTTTCTAGTAGCACCAAACAGGAAAACAAATCAGGAAAATAAAAAGTGCAACAAATACAAGTTTATAGTCTCATCTGCGTTTCAGAAAATGTATTTTGAATTACATTTTTAGCCTCAAAAGGAGCACAAAATGCCATACATTCTATTAATGAAATGATGAATAAAATCTTTCTTTATTACTACGACAGACTGACCAATAAAGTCACCATTTTGAAACATTTTGATGGTGTCTTGCATATTTCCAGTTGAAACAGGATGCTGGGGCGGGACAACACGTGGGTCAGCGGGTCGGACCAGGACAAATATGGAAGGTGGCTTTGCTCATAATGAGCTTCACAAATTCCAGATTGTTGCCACTTACTTTGACAGTTGTCATGTTGCAAGTTTTATATGCCTACTGGTAAGACATGAAGTAACCATTAATGATATGTAGTTTTGTAAATTATGTAAATTATTTTGGCATTTATTGTCAAATATTGGTAGGCTATAATATGGAGAATTAGCAAACAATGTGAAAAAAGTCATTTTTCATTTCATTGTGACTTAAAAGGTCCCATACTCTCCACTCTCCAGTGTTTTATTTTGTGTCTTGAGGTCCATTCAAAGCTGTGTGTGTGGTGTCATGAACCAAAAACACTCTCAATCCATTTCTCCACGTTCATTTTCCAGCATCTCTCTGAGCCTTACCAAGAACAGGCCGTTTCTGTCGCCGTGTCTTTAAGGCTCATTAATATTAACGACCCCTCTGTTCCCGATTGGCTAACCGTTTCGAGAGTGAAACGTGAGACTCCGCGGCCCGGGCAGCTACAGGTAGGGAAAACTCTCCGGTAAATAAACGACGACAACCGCTCAACCGCTTTGAAAAAAACACTTTGTTAGTCTATTATTTCTTACAAAAATGATAATGAGCAAACCTTTGTGACGCCACAAAGTTACGGAAGTCCAAACGGCTCGTTTAGAGGCTCGCTTTTCTAATATGGATTGTGTGGATTTAGTTTTGATACTTTCACCATGTTTAGATAGACCATCCAACTCCTTTAGAATCACAGAGGCAAGGGGAGTCCTGCTTTACACCATGTGGGGCCTTTAACAAAGCAGTCTGCTTGCTCAGACACTGGAGTGAACAGCGTTCAGCTCTTCCTGACTAATAATCATAAGTCAGCCACTCACCCTTTTATCCCAGATTCGTACGTCACCGTCATGACTGGAGGCGAGGAGATACTGGTTCCTTCTGTTCCACTTGACCTGAGACGCTCCGGCTGAACAAACAAACAAGAGAGACAGGAAAGAGAGAGGCTGACGGAGACGGCTGGATGAAGAGAGGAATATGAATCGAACGGAGACGCCAACTTGGATCCCCCCCCCCAAGCTGCCTGCAGACTCACCGACAGCAGACAGAGCCACCGTGGGTTTCCGCGTGTCTCTGTGAAAACAAACAGGCGGATTAAAAGCCTCTCCCTACAACCGCCATACAAAACAGTGCCGACTGCATGGTGTCACCCGCCTTCCTCTCGGGCTGTCCCGTCACACTGAGCTCTCACCTGGTGTCCCAGATGTAGATGTAGGTGTCCACTGAGCTGGTGACGAGGTACTCGGGCTCAAACCAGGACCAGTCCAGGTCGCTGGAGGCAACAGAGATTGTATTGTTGAGGAGGAAATGGAAAAGTACCTATAATAAG